>NC_135546.1:18025341-18199941 GCF_045843805.1 Urocitellus parryii
TGAGAGACCTGTCCACCCCCCAGGAGCTAAAAGGGAGGTCTCCGGCATCTCCCAGAGGCCTCCGGGCACCTACCACCAGTATGTTGTCCATTTGTGCTGGGTATAAAATTTTGGCTTCCACTCCTGGGGCCACCTCAGATCCCAGCTCTGACTTCAACATGGCCCTGGACACAGGTGGGACACTTCCTCTGGTTGAGGGACCAGGCAGGGGCAAGCCAGATGCCAAAGTTGGGGTTCCTGGGCTCTAGACTCACCAGGACAGCAAGACCATGTGTCTCGGGGTCTTTGTCCAAACTCTTGGTCCACACAGCCCCCACTGTCCACACCCCTGAGCCCCAGCCAAGTGCCCAGACATGTCCAGAAGGCTCTCTGCCTCCGGCACTGAGATGGAACCCTGTGTCCTGGCAAATGCATCTCCTTTCTCAAGTGACCAGTGCTTGGTGGCATCTTTGGGGCTACTGGCCTCACCTCTGAGCACATTTCCCTTGGCTTCTGTGCACTAGAGTCTGAGGTCAGCCACTGGTCAGTGGCCAGGACTCTTCTCATTCACCTGCTTCTGGATTTTTTTCTCCCCTGACAGACATTGACCTTTTCAACTCAACATTGAACACCTCCGGCTTGGTCCCTGAGGGGGAAGTTTTGGCCATCCCCGGAGCCCATCGGCCAGGCCTGGTCACCAAGGCGGGACTCATTCTCTTTGGGAATGATGACAGAATGGTAATGGCGCTTGCCCACGCTGGAGGCCCCAGACCCACTCCCCCCTCGGCTCTATGTTCCCAACTTGGAACACCTCAAGTTGGGCAGGTTGTCTACTGCACAAGGCTCTGGGCAAAGACCAGGGAGAAATGAGACTCAGGAGGGAAAATCCATACTAGTCCCTGGCCTGGGGCGTGACCCTGAGTATAAGCCACCCAAAGTGGGGCCCTGTGTTTTTTTATTATTATTATTATTATTATTATTATTATTATTGGTACTGGGAGTTGAACCCATGAGCGCTTAACTCCTGAGCCCCAGCCCCAGCCCCTTTTATATTTTATTCAGGTCTCGCTGAATTGCTCAGGGCCTCGCTTAAATTGCTGAGGCTGGCCTCCGACTTGAGATCCTCCTGCCTCAGCCTCCTGAGCGGCTGGGATGATAGGCGTATGCCCTATCTTTTGTAGCTGCTGGTGAAGAACATCCAGCTGGAGGATGGTAAGATGATCCCGGCCTCGCAGTTCTTCAAAGCAGAAGCCAGCAGTGCTCTGGAGCTGACGGAGGCAGAGCTGGTCACTGCCGAGGCTGTGCGGGTAAGAGACACCTTCTGGGGTGCTGGCCGGTTGGGCAGGTTGTCTACTGCACAAGTGTTTGGTGAGTCCCTTTTCCTGTGTACCGGCCTCAGGGGCAGTGTTGGTGCTCTCTGATCTTGGAACTCTCTGAAGTCTCTCTGCTGCCCCTTCCTTTGCAATGGGGCCCTGGGATTTGGCCAGCTGGGCCTCTGATGCTCCAAGAGACTCACTATGTCACAGCCCCAGGAGGTGGTCACCCCAGGCCACCAGGCCCCTCTGGAAGGGACAGCGCCTTGGAGTGGATAGCCGGGCTCTCAGGCACATCCAGGGCCGGCTGGTCCCAGGGCCACCAGGGCCACCAGGGCCACCTACCTCCTCACACCTCCTTTGTGTTCTCAGAGTGCTTGGAAACGGATCCTCCCCAGCGTCTCAGAGGTGGACGATTCCACAGATTTCTTCAAGTCGGGGGCCGCATCGGTGGACGTGGTGAGGTAAGGGGGGGCCCGTCCAGGAATTGTAGACCCTGTGGGTTCTGAGGAACCAGACCCAAGAAGCAGCCATGGCCCATGCCTGTCATCCCAGTGGCTTGGGAGGCTGAGGCAGGAGGATCGCAAGTTGGAGGCCAGCCTCAACAATTTAGTGAGGCCCTCAGCAAGTCAGTGAGACCCTGTCTCTCAAGAAAACACAAAATAGGGCTGGGGACGGGGCTCCGTGGTTGAGTGCCCCCGAGTTCAATCCCCGGTACCACCCCCCGCAAGAAAAATGGGAAATACAGTAAAATTTATGGATCTTAGGTGGTCAGTTTGGCAGGCCTTGATTTAATGTGTGTAAGTTTTAATCAAGACACAGAGGCATGGGGTACATTGTCCCCTGCCCCAACCCACAGGCAGTCTGTCACCTTAGATTCGTCTACCTGTCCTTCAACCACGGAGGAAGGATCCCACTTACTACCCAGCGGTGGTAAATTCTGATCTGTGTGGAGGGAAGGTGAAGGAGGTATTAGTCTACCTTTGTTTGCAAAAAGGAGTCCACACTGTAGGACTGCCAACCCCCTCTGGGGAGCAGGGCGGAGATTCCTCAAAGAACTTGAAATGGAACCACCATCAGACCTAGTTATCCCACTCCTGGGTTTTATTCCCAAAGGACTTGGCACATTACAGTGACACAGTCACATCAGTGTTTATAGCAGCTCCACTCACCACAGCTAAGCTAGGGAACCAACCCAGGTGCCCTTCAACACATGGGTGGATAAAGAAACCGTGGTACACGTACACCGTGGAATATTACTCAGCCCTAAAGAAGAACGAGATGATGGCATTTGCTGGTAAATGGATGGAGCTGGAGACTATCGTGCTAAGTGAAATAAGCCAGGCGGAATGCTCTCTCTGACATGTGGATGCTGCGTTACTTTATCATTTTTATGTGTAGTAAACAAAGATCTGGTTGAATTCTTGTGCATGGGGACATCCAATTTTTCCAACACCATTTGCTGAAAACGTTATCAGTTTCTCTTTGCATATCTTGGGGTTCCTGCCAAAAGATCGGTGGATCCCGATGCCAGTAGGTTTATTCCTGGGCTCTGGGTTGTGCTCATTGGCTGAGGATGGCTGCTTTGATTCCTACTTGATTATTTTAGTTTGGTAGTGAACTTTTCAATCAGAAAGGTTGAGTTCTCCGACTTGGTGCTTTTTCAAGTTTTTTTTTTTTTTTTTTTTTTTTTTTTTTATGATTTGGATGGCTCACGTCCTCTTGAGATGGCCTGGGAGTTTTGCGGATGGCCCATGAGTTTGCAACCAAGGCCTGTTGGGTCTGCCGCAGCCTGGGCCCTGGGCCTAGGTCCTGAGCTGCTGACCACTACAGGGTGCTGGGACCCAGGCCAGATCAGGGGAGGTGCATTTAGACTTGCAGTCCCCGGATGCATGGGGCTCCTGATCCTGGGCCCCCGTTTCTCCACCCCCCGCACCTTGCTGCAGGCTGGTGGAGGAGGTGAGGGAGCTGTGTGACGGGTTGGAGCTGGAGAACGAGGATGTGTACATGGCAACCGCCTTTGGGGACTTCATCCAGCTGCTAGTCAGGAAGTTGCGCGGGGAGGACGACGAGGGTGACAGTGACATCGACTATGTGAGTCGGGCCCCTGGGTGTTCAGGAAGCCAGGAGCCCAGCTTTCACTTTCCCAAGCTCTGCCTGGCACCTAGGGGTGTCAGAGCCAAAGGGCAAACTCAACTGGATCTCGCTGTCAGATGCTCAGTGGGAGGGTCACATCGGGTCCCCCAAGACGTGAGACCAGGATGAGTTCCCAACAGGGACAAGTTCATCCTGTAGATTCAGCACCTATCGGGGGAACTGCCCTCTCTTGAAGGAATGGGCTTTGGGGGTAGTTTGTTTGGCTGGTGATTTGAAACAAAAGCTGGGGAAGAAGAGCCAGGTGGCCAGGGTGGACCCCAGGTTGCCCGAGGAAGAGCGAATAAATGACAGATTGCAGGAGGGGGAAGGGGTCCCAGGGATTCCCGTGTTCCCCATGGAATTTTGGATGCGCACAGAAGTGGGTGGCAGGGTGCTGGGTGGCACGTGTCCCCTGGTTTAAAGGGCCTCGCCACCCGTGACACTCCCGACCCGCTGCGAATCCCCCTATGCCCTTGGAGGAGGTTGGATCAGCAGGTCGAGGTCACCCAGGGAGGAAGGGGCAGAGCAGGGACTGCAGCCCACGCAGTCTCCCTGGGAATCGGTGCTCCTCACGCCTTCTTGTCACTCGGCTGTCACCCACCCCAGGTGGAAAAATCATTGAACAAGCTGGAGCTCCGCATGCCCCACCAGCTCTTCATCGGGGGGACGTTCGTGGATGCCGAGGGAGGCCAGACCTATGACACCATCAACCCCACGGACGGCAGCGTGAGCTTGGTCTTCCCTGCTCCCTGACTCCTCCTCCCCGCCCCAGCTGACCTCTGGCCCCGCCCAAACTCACTTCTCCTCTGGCCCCACCCACCGCTACTCTGGCCCCACCCAAGCTGACCTCTGGCCCCGCCCAAACTCACCTCCAGTCCCGCCCACCTCCTCTAGCCCTGCCTCAACTGACCTCTGGTCCCACCCCGCCTCTCCTCTGGCCTTGCCCCAATTGACCTCTGGCCCCCCTCTTCTCTGGCCCCGCCCCAACTCTCCTCTGGCCCTGCCCCACCTCTTCTCTGGTCCCGCCCCACCTCTCCTCTGGCCCCTCCTCTTCTCTGGCCCCGCCCCTCCTCTTCTCTGGCCCCGCCCCACCTCTCCTCTGGCCCCTCCTCTTCTCTAGACCCGCCTCCCCTCTGGCCCTGCCTCCCCTCTGGCCCCTCCTCTCCTCTGGCCCCACCTCCCCTCTGGCCTCACCCCACCCCTCCTCTGGCCCCGCCCCAACTGACCTCTGGCCCCACCCCACCTCTCCTCTGGCCCCTCCTCTCTGGCCCCGCTCCACCTCTCTTCTTGCACTCCTCTCCTCTGGCCCCTTCCTTCCTCTCCTCTGGCTCCTCCTCTTCTATGGCCCCGCCCCACCTCTCCTCTGGCTCCTCCTCTTCTATGGCCCTGCCCCACCTTTCCTCTGGCTCCTCCTCTTCTATGGCCCCGCCCCACCTCTCCTCTGGCCCCTCCCTCCTCTGGCCCCGCCCCTCATCTGACCCCGCCCCTCATCTGGCCCCGCCCCTTCTCTGGCCCCGCCCCCACCTCCCCTCTGGTGGTGCTGGCCACGGAGCCTCTGCTCTGGCTTCCATCTTGGCAAAGGACAAGCAAGGATCCCACTTAGACTCCAGCCTGAACTGCTGGAAGGGAAGACGGTGGGGAGATAAAGATAGGAGGTGGCAGGGCTCCTCAGGGACTTGAGCCTGCTTCAGAGACCAAGGACAGAATTCAAAGTCCCCAAGGGTCCAGGTAGGGTGGCTCATGCCTGTCATCCCAGTGGCTCGGGAGGCTGAGGCAAGAGGATCACAAGTTGGAGGCCAGCCTCAGCCACTTAGCGAGGCCCTAAGCAACCAGTGAGACCCTGTCTCCAAATAAAATGTGAAAAGGGCTGGGGACGGGGCTCAGGGGTTAAGAATCCCTAGGACCAAAATAGAAAACATAAAACAGTCAAGGCAGGGACAGGGGACAGAGGAAGTAGCTGGCAAAGGGGCCTCCAATGTCCCCTGTGGTCCGCTTCAGAAATTCTTCCGGGCTGGACTTGGAACGACTGGGTCTCGGCTCTTGCTGTGGACGCTCAGCTCCCTTCAGCCTCACCGCTGTGGGTGACTCTCTGGCCCCTGGGTGAGACGTGACCTCTGGGAGTAGCAACAGGCTTTCCAGAACCTTCTATTCATGCAGACATCTTGCAGGCCCACTTTGGCCTAGCGGGCGTCCTGCTTCATGGTGGTGTCTGGGCATCGTGCTCCCGGGGAGGACTCACACTCTGTTCCCCCCACAGGTCATCTGCCAGGTGTCCCTGGCCCAGGTCAGCGACGTGGATAAGGCAGTGGCCGCGGCCAAGGATGCCTTTGAGAACGGGCGGTGGGGGAAGATCAGCGCGCGGGACCGTGGCCGGCTCCTGTACAGGTGAGCGTCCAGCCGCCCCTCCAGCTTGGGGGCTGAGGCGGGTCCTCCTACCCAGGCCTCCGTTCCTGGGATCCTGGGCCCTGGGGAGGTCATGGGACCGAAGCGGTCAGACTGACCCTGCTGGGTGTGCCCAGCCTGAGTCTCAGAAAAGACTCCTTGGAGCCGGGCACAGTGGCCATGCCTGTCATCCCAGGGGCTTGGGGAGGCTGAGGCAGGAGGATCGCAGTGTGGATGGATAGCCTGGGGCTAGCAGGTCAGGTGTGCTCCAGGCGAAGTCCCCAGAACCCTTGGAGACTCCATGGTTGTAAGGAGGCACTGGCGAGTGACAGATGCCCCCCCCCCCAGAGCTGGGATCAGGCAGAACTGTGAGCCCTGGACACCCTTGGGAGCCTTGGGAGCCTCCTGAGTGCCAGCAGTGGGCACTGCCATTGGGAGGGTCCTTCCCACGACGCTCTGCTGCCATCTGGTGGCCGGTGTCTTAATAACAACCCCCAGTGACTGAAGAGGCTCTGCTGCCATCTGGTGGCCGGTGTCATAATAACACCCCCCAGTGACACAGGCAGGTCCAAGTGGAGACCGTGTAGGGGAGGGGACAGACATCTGTCACTAGTTTCCTAGTGACCCGTTTCTGCTCTGTGCACATTCCCAGTTGCCTCAAAGGGGACATGTCCCTGGATGCCCCCTGAAGCTCAGCGAGAGAGAGAAGGTGGGAGGTGATGTCTTAGGAGGGGAGGGGAAGGACCTTCCAGAGAAGGGACTGTCCCCTGGTTCAGTGCATGGCTCCCAAGGCAGTGGGGCTGACTTCCCCAACGCACGGTGCAGACATACAGAGAGGGGAGGACAAGGCCAGGTTGGTGGCCGGGGGCATCCGTGCAGGGCCCAGATCTCCCCTTACCTTTGGCCAGACTGGCAGACCTCATGGAGCAACACCAGGAAGAGCTAGCCACCATCGAGGCCCTGGACGCCGGCGCCGTGTACACGCTGGCCCTGAAGACCCACGTGGGCATGTCTATACAGACCTTCCGCTACTTCGCTGGTTGGTGTGACAAGATCCAGGTGGGTCACCTTGGAGCATGGGAACGGGTGGTTCCTTGGCCGGGCGGCTGCGGAACAAGCCGCAGCCCATGGCTGGGAACAACCCTGCGGATTAGCTCCAGGTTCTGAGAATTCCAGGTGGGCTGGACTGCACCAGGGTCTCAAACATGTATTAGTCATAAAACCAGTGTCCTGTAGTGACGTGGCCATGTTAGTGTCTGTAGCAGCTCAATTCACAATAGCCAAGCTGTCCAACCTAAGTGCCCTTCAACAGATGGATGGATAATGCAAATGTGGTACATGTACACAATGGAATATGACTCAGCCTTGAAGAAGGATGAAATGATGGCATTTGCTGGTAACTGGACGGAGCTGGAGACGATCGTGCTAAGTGAAATAAGCCAGTCCCCCCCCCAAAAAAAAAAACAAAGGTCAAATGCTATCTCTGATATTCAGATGCTGATCCACAATAGGGTGAGGAAGAATAGCAGTTCATTGGATGAGACGCAGGGAGTGAAGGGAAGGAGGGGAGGGGAGTGGGAAAGACAGTGGAATGAATGGGATGTCACTTTCCCATGTTCACATAGGAACACACAACCAGGACACTCCACACTAGGTCCCACCAGGTCCAGTGGGAAGTCACACCCCATGTAGGGATGATATGGCAGAATGCACACTGCTGTCATGGACAGCTAAGAAGAAAAATAAATTTTTAAAAAATATGTATCAGTCAGCTCTCGGTACTATAAGAAGTGCCTGCAACAATCAACTTATTAAGAGAAAAGGTTGGTCTGGGCTCGGTTTGGAAGTTCCAGCCTTTGCTCAGCTGATGCCTCTGTTATGGGCTGAGGCAGCGCATCATGGCTGGAGAGCATGGTGGACGGCACCACTCATCTCTCAGCGACCAAGAAGTACAAAGAGAATAAGGAGGAGACCAGGGGTCCGCAGTCACCTTTAAAGACCCACCTGATGGCCTAATGACCTCTGAAAGGCCCAGCCTCCTAAAGGTCACTTCCTGGTGGCCACGAGACCAAGCCTTTGACATGTGGGACTTTGAGGGACATTTCAGTTCCAGAGTGTAGGGCGGGGGGTGTAGCCCGGGGACAGAGCATTGGCCTAGCCTGTGTCAAGCCCTGAGTCCCATCCCCAAGACCTCCGATAAAGCTCCACCTGGAGTGCACCCCTGTCTCCCCAGTCTCTCAGGAGGCTGAAGCAGGAGGATCACAAGTTGGAGGCCAACCTGAGAGATTTAGAGAGCCCCTGACTCAAAAAGTGAACAAGAGAAACTAAGGGTGTCATTCAGGGGTAGAGTGTCCCCTGGAGTTGATTCTCAGTGACACCTAGAAAAGACAGGAGGAGAAGGAGGAAGAGGGGGAGGAGGAGGGAGGAGAAGGGAAGGAAGGAGGAGGAGGAAGGAAGAGGAGGAAGGAGGAGGAGCAAGGAGGAGGAGAAGGAGGGGGAGGGGAGGGAAGGAAGGAGGAGGGGGAGGGGGAGAAGGGGGAGGAAAAGGAACAGGAGGAGCAGGAGGGGGAGGAGGAGGAGCAGGAGGAGGAGGGGGAGGAGGAGAAGGAGGAGAGGGAGGAGGAGGAGGAGGAGAGGGAGGAGGGAGGAGGAGGAGGAGCAGGAGGAGGAGGAGAAGCAGGAGGAGGAGGGGGAGGAGGAGAAGGAGGGGAGGAGGAGAAGGAGAAGGAGGAGGAGCAGGAGGAGGAGGAGAGGGAGGAGGAGAAGGAGGAGAGGGAGGAGGAGGAGGAGGAGGAGCAGGAGGAGGAGGAGAAGCAGGAGGAGGAGGGGGAGGAGGAGAAGGAGGGGAGGAGGAGGAGGAGAAGGAGAAGGAGGAGGAGCAGGAGGAGGAGGAGAGGGAGGAGGAGAAGGAGGAGAGGGAGGAGGAGGAGGGGGGAAGAGGAGGAGAAGGAGGAGGGGGAGGAGGAGAAGGAGGAGGAGCAGGAGGAGGAGGAGAAGCAGGAGGAGGAGGAGAGGAGGAGGGGAAGGAGGAGGGGAGGAGGAGGAGAGGGAGGAGGAGGGGGAGGAGGAGGAGGAGCAGGAGGAGGGGGAGGAGGAGCAGGAGGAGGGGGAGGAGGGGAGGAGGAGGAGAGGGAGGAGGAGGAGGGGGAGAAGGAGGAGGAGGAGGAGGAGCAGGAGGAGGAGGAGGGGAAGGAGGAGGAGCAGGAGGAGGAGGGGAAGGAGGAGGAGCAGGAGGAGGAGGGGAAGGAGGAGGGGGAGGAGGAGGGGGAGGAGCAGGAGGAGGAGGAGGGGAAGGAGGAGGAGCAGGAGGAGGAGAAGGAGGAGGGGAAGGAGGAGGGGGAGGAGGAGGAGGAGGAGAAGCAGGAGGAGGAGGAGAAGGAGGGGGAGGAGGAGGAGCAGGAGGAGGAGGGGGAGGAGGAGAAGGAGGAGAGGGAGGAGGAGGAGGAGGAGAGGGAGGAGGAGGAGGAGGAGGAGCAGGAGGAGGAGGAGAAGCAGGAGGAGGAGGGGGAGGAGGAGAAGGAGGGGAGGAGGAGAAGGAGAAGGAGGAGGAGCAGGAGGAGGAGGAGAGGGAGGAGGAGAAGGAGGAGAGGGAGGAGGAGGAGGAGGAGGAGCAGGAGGAGGAGGAGAAGCAGGAGGAGGAGGGGGAGGAGGAGAAGGAGGGGAGGAGGAGGAGGAGAAGGAGAAGGAGGAGGAGCAGGAGGAGGAGGAGAGGGAGGAGGAGAAGGAGGAGAGGGAGGAGGAGGAGGGGGGAAGAGGAGGAGAAGGAGGAGGGGGAGGAGGAGAAGGAGGAGGAGCAGGAGGAGGAGGAGAAGCAGGAGGAGGAGGAGAGGAGGAGGGGAAGGAGGAGGGGAGGAGGAGGAGAGGGAGGAGGAGGGGGAGGAGGAGGAGGAGCAGGAGGAGGGGGAGGAGGAGCAGGAGGAGGGGGAGGAGGGGAGGAGGAGGAGAGGGAGGAGGAGGAGGGGGAGAAGGAGGAGGAGGAGGAGGAGCAGGAGGAGGAGGAGGGGAAGGAGGAGGAGCAGGAGGAGGAGGGGAAGGAGGAGGAGCAGGAGGAGGAGGGGAAGGAGGAGGGGGAGGAGGAGGGGGAGGAGCAGGAGGAGGAGGAGGGGAAGGAGGAGGAGCAGGAGGAGGAGAAGGAGGAGGGGAAGGAGGAGGGGGAGGAGGAGGAGGAGGAGAAGCAGGAGGAGGAGGAGAAGGAGGGGGAGGAGGAGGAGGAGGAGGAGAGGGAGGAGGAGGAGGAGGAGGGGAAGGAGGAGGGGAAGGAGGAGGGGGAGGAGGAGGGGAGGAGGAGGAGGAGGAGAAGCAGGAGGAGAAGCAGGAGGAGGAGGAGAAAGAGGAGGGGAAGGAGGAGGGGGAGGAGGGGAAGGAGGAGGGGGAGGGGGAGGAGGGGGAGAAACTAGTCCAGTGATCTCAGGGGTCCCGGGGCTGGGTGTGGTCTGGAGGCTCTGGGCCCCTACCCGGCTGCAGAGGGGGAGATCAGGACTCAGACGACACCTTGTAAGGGCTGGTGTCCCCCCACCCTGTCCCCGGTGACATCTCTTCTTCTTCCAGGGCTCCACTATCCCCATCAACCAGGCCAGGCCCAACCGGAACCTGACCTTGACCAAGAAGGAGCCTGTCGGGTGAGTCCCTGCCCTGGGCGAGAGGTGACCACGCTGCCCCTGCCCGGGCACTGCTCAGGTGGCCCGAGGGGCAGCCTGCAGACAGCTCGCATACTGCTGTCCCGTCCTGTCTGACCACTCGGTGCAGGGACAGCGCCGTAGCAGGCCGCGGGCACTCCGTCTAATGCCCACAGTGACCCTGAGGTCCTGGTGGCCCACGGGGTTCCCTCCAAAAAGTCCATCTACAAAGGTGCAATGGGATCCTTGTGCGTGCAGATTAGAAAGTTCTGGAAAAACAGCTGCATCGGGGGAGAGAAGGTCTCTAATGATCAGAGAGGCTGCTCCGGAGGAAGCCTGGGGAGGGAGCAGCTCCCGTGGGGACCAGGGAGCAGGGACTCCACTCTCCAGGGACAAATAGAGACCCCAAGCCACAGCCCCAGGGCCACCTGGTCCCCACACCCCACCTGCCTCCAGGGACCACAAGGGGACCCCCCAGGGAGCCATGCACTGCCGGGGTTCAGGCCTCACACCCCTTCAGTCCTCCTCTGGACCTTCCTGTGTCACTTCCCACCGGGGCTCTGGGGACACTCACAGCCAGACCCCCTCCCCTGCTGACCCACATGCCAGTCATCCCTGCAAGCAGCCCCAGAGACAAACTCGGAAGTGCACTTCACCAATTTTCTAAGAATCTCTCAGCCCAGTCGAGTTCACAACCAAAGTTTGCCATCACGATTGTCCGAGGACAGAAGGTGACATCAAAATCATCCTGACCCCCAAGGACCTTGGAAACACAAACGGAAAAAAACTGGCCATGCAGTACCTCATGTGACCACCAGAGGGCTCCAAAGCCACGGTGGACAGAAGGGCGAGTTGGCCGTCGGTCAGTCCAACTCGGCAGTGACCATTCAGGACGCCTTTCAGTCGTGGTGAATGATTTACTTGCAGAAGGGGGTTCCCTCAAGAGGCCACACACTAGCCTTGACATCCAGCAGAGCCAGAGGGTTTCTTTTTACTGCTCAATTCCAGTACCAGGGGTGTGAACCTTTTCCCTGAATGGCAGGTATGAGTCTGCTCACGCTGCTGTAACAAACTGCCACAGACGAGGTGACTTCATCAACAGCTGCTGGCTCACAGTTCTGGCAGCAGGACGTCTGGGATCAAGGCGTCTGCAAGGCTGGCTCCTTCTGAGGCCTGGGAGGGAGCATCTGTCCCGGGCCTCTCCTGACTTATGTGTTGGCCCGTTCTCCGTTACTGTGACAAAATGCCTGAGATAATCCACTTGATAAGGGAGAAGACCGACTCTGGCTCACGGTTGCGGAAGGATCAGTCCATGGCTGCTTGGTCCTTTGCCTTGGGCCCGTGGCAGCGGTCTATCATGGCGGGAGCTTACGGCAGAAAAGGCCTGTCCATGGCAACCTGGAAGAAAGGAGGAGAGAGAGGAAGGAGCTGGGTTCCCAAGTCCCCTTGAAGCCAGTAAGAGGGCTCCCACAGCGTCCAGCACCCCCAGGCCGCACCACAGACTGGGAGCCCAGCCTTTGACACACAGCTGTGTCCTTGCCCACGTGGACCCCCCCGAGTGCCTCAATAAGGAGGCCAGCGTCTTTGCAATATGGGCCTTCTCTACATCATCCTGAGGTTCCGGGGATGAAGACAGACTTCGACTCGTGAATTCGAGGGGACATAATCCCCTTTCTAACTGGGGGACTCTTCTGATTGGCTCTCTTCTTTCAATACCCCCCCCTCCAATAAGCCTTTTTTTTTTAAATATTTTATTTAGAGGCAGGGTCTCACCAATTTGCTCAGGGCCTCGTTCAGTGGCTGAGGCTGGCCTCTAACTTGCGATCCTCCTGCCTCAGCCTCCCGAGTGGCTGGGATGACAGGCGTAGGCCACCACGCCCACCTGGCTAGACCTCCTGGCTTTTTGTTCTCACTTAAAAATGGCCACGGTCCCCTCCCCCTGGTCTGTGTCCCTGGACTGCTCTCATCAGAATTTGATCAGGGTGCCCTACCATGGTGGGCAGTAGGAGGAAGGACTGCCACCATGGTCACTCACGGGACTGAATCCAGGTGAGAAAAGGCAGGTGTGACTGTCTGCAGGACTCTTGGTGCCTTTGGGGGCAGCCTGGCTTTGACAGTGGAGGTCAGGCCCTGGGAGAGGAGGAGGGGGTCAGCAGGTAGCCTCTGGGCTGAGACAAGAGAGAAAGGCCCAATTCTCTGGTGCGACAGGGTCTGCGGTATCATCATCCCCTGGAACTACCCCCTGATGATGCTGTCCTGGAAGACGGCTGCCTGCCTGGCCGCTGGGAACACGGTGGTCATCAAGCCTGCCCAGGTGAGCTGCTCAGGCCCTTGCTACGACGCTGTTGAGGCTGGCCTCTAACTCGCGATCCTCCTGCCTCAGCCTCCCCGAGCCTCTGGGATGACACCACGGCTCCCGGCTTGACCAGGAATTTGCGGAAACAGAAGAGGAACAATTTGTGGGGGGTTCCGAGGGCTGGAAAACTGCTTCCATTTGGATTTCCACAATTTCCACACCTGGGGCCGTAGTCAGAGTTACACAGAAGCTCAGAAGGCAGGGGCTGCTGGGACTTCCGTGGGCAGCGGTCACCTCCCCGGACAGCCTTGACTCCACCCTAAAGTTGGCAGTTCTCAGAGGAGGAGGCTGAGGGACCGGGGACGGGGCGTTCTGGAAGACAAGCCGGAGGCTTCTGGGGATGGGGACCGTTGGACTCCTGAGGGGCTTAGTATCAACAGAGAAGAAAGGAATACAGCACCAGAGGGTCCAGGCCTGGCCAAGTGGCCAGAGCCCCACCAGGATGAGCCAGGATGCCAGAGGTTGGCAGGCCCCTGTTCCCACCTGAGGTGTAAGGAAAGCCGTCTGGATTGGCCGTGCCCCTATGGTTGACCACGAATGTGGCTTCCCAGGGATCTTCCTGGTGCCCCAATCCACAGCGTCCCCTGCTTGCAACTGGAGCCGCTGGGAGACAGAGACAGAGAGGGAAGGTTAATCCCAGGGGCTCGGGAGGCCGAGGCAGGAGGATCACAAGTTGGAGGCCAGCCTCAGCAACTCAGTGAGACCCTGTCTCTAAATAAAATATAAAAAGGGCTGGGTACGGGGCTCAGGGGTTAAGCACCCTTGGCTTCAATCCCCGGTACTATTAAAAAATAAAAAAGCCCTCTTGACTGAGTCTTCTTCCCTGTCCCCTGCAGGTGACCCCGCTCACAGCCTTGAAGTTTGCGGAGCTGACATTGAAGGCCGGCATTCCCAAGGGCGTGATCAACATCCTCCCCGGATCTGGTGAGGGCTTCAGACGGGGGCAGGGCTGGGGCTCCAGGCTGTTCGTGGGATGGGGAACAAAAGTGTCCAGAGTGACCTCCCCCTCCACGTGGAAAGCCGTGAACGTGGATCACGGTCCTCGGATTGCCTGGTGGCTGCCTGGCTCTGGGAACTCCCTGGGCAAAGATGCAGGTCAAGATTGCCCCGTTGCTATGGTGATACCCGCCCCAGACAGGCTCCATGCCAAGGCGCAGAGCTGTGTCAGTGTGGGCCCTCAGCTCAGGCACCAGCTCCCGGGGATAGAGGATTCCGAGCCTAACAAGATGGCCCTCGTGTCTCACCAGTTCTGCGTCCTTCAGATGGCCGCTTTGAAGGAACTTTCCCACAAATAGCCTTTGGCGAAACCTCTATGACCAGAGCTGGCCCTGGTCACGGCTCCTCCATCAGGGGGCGATGTCTGACCTGGCCCAAGTTTTTCTCTCTCTGTGTGTCTGTTTGTCTCAATCCCTCCATGGCCTCTCGTCGCTGGTGCCCGAACAGGGACATGAAGAGGTCCGTGGCGCCCCCACTTAACTGGCCGCCAGGAGAGGCTGTCCACCTGCCGGGCGGGGGAGCAGGGTCAGGGATGATTGACAGCTCAAGTTCAAACATGTCAGATCCGAGAGGCTCTCAGATATCCAGGCCCAGGAGCCGAGCAGGCAGAGGGGGACAAGGGACGCCGGATTCCAGAGGAGCTCGGCCAGAGATACAGACGGAGGGGACGACTTATCCGGAGATGGCGTTCGAAGGCCTGGTGGAGTCGCAGAGGGGGCTGTGACCCAGAGGACGGAGCCAGGGCACTGGACAGGCCAAGATGATGGAAGAGGGGGCAGTCAGAGAGGTTGAGCAGAACAGGAGGGCACAGAAGGATGGGGAGGAAGGGTTGGAAGCCGCGTCGGGAAAGGGCCTCTGGAGGAGTCTTGGCTGAGTTTGGAAGAGGGCAGCGTCAGGAAAGTTCATCTTGGAGTCTCACTGCCACCGCACGGTACAGAGGGACTGGCCAGCTGTTATTTAGACACAGGGTCTTCCTGCATTGCTCAGGGCCTCGCTGTTGCTGAGGCTGGCCTCCAACTTGCAATGCTGAGGCTGGCCTCCAACTTGCGATCCTCCTGCCTCAGCCTCCTGTGGGCAGCTGTGTGCTGGGCTCAGCATGGAACTGGGAAGCCAAGGGGCATGTGGCTGCTGTGTCCTCACAGGCTGTCCCTCTGTGGACGTCTGTGTCCCAATCCCCTTTGCTCTGAAGGACACCAGTCCCATTGGGATGGGGCCCACCCTCGTGACCTCATTTACTCCTTGGAAGCTCCCGTCTCCACAGACAGTCACCTTCAGACGTGCTGAGGTTGGGACTTCCGATTCTGGGCCCGGGGGGACACAGTTGAGCCCACACCAGGGAGCAGGGGTGTGCACCTGCTGCCTGGGGCTGGGCTTTTCCCCGGCACCATGGGGTCCACTCTGACCCTCCTGCTCACCCGGTGCCCACAGGCTCGCTGGTTGGCCAGCGGCTCGCAGATCATCCCGACGTGAGGAAAATCGGATTCACGGGCTCCACGGAGGTGGGAAAGCACATCATGAAGAGGTAAGGGTTGGGCTGGGCCGAGGGGGCGGCCCCAGCGGCCACAGCACCCGGGTGTAGCTGGTGCTGTTGTGTGAGCTGGGCGCTACTTTCGTCTTTACTATAAAAGTTCCCTTTTTAAAAAAAAAAAAATTGTTCTTTGTAAGTGTCCCTGACAGCCGCGTGCATTTTGACACGTCACACCTACACAGGGTGTGACGTCCCGTTTCTGTGGTTGGACCTGTTGTGGGGTGTCCCTGGTCATGGGTTCCTACGTGAACATGGGAAAGTGACGTCCATTCATTCCCCTGTCTCTCCCAGTCCCCTCCCCTCCTTTCCCTTCACTCCCCTGCGTCTCATCCAATGCACTTCTGTTCTCCCCTCTCCCTATTGTGGGTCAGCATCCACACATCAGAGAGGACATTCGGCCTTTGGTTTTGGGGGGTTGGCTTATTTCACTTAGTGTGATCGTCTTCAGCTCCGTCCATTGACACTCTTCATCACTCTTCTTCATGACTGAGTAATATTCCATTGCATACACATACTGCATTTTCTTTATCCGTTCATCTGCTGAAGGGCATTCAGGTGCTGCTTTTTGAGCTTCATGGTGCACATCCAACCCCAGTGGCCATGTTTAATGCCAATGCTGGTCCAGCGGGTCTGTCCCCGTCCAGCCCTTGGGCAGCAGCCCGGGACCTGGGCCCTGCTGAGCGCTCTGCCTGTGGCCTCTGGCTCCTTACCCTGTTTTCGCTCTCTGCTTTAGGGGGTCCCAGAGGAACTCCAGGGTGGTCTGGCTACTCTGTGACGGTTCCCCAGGGAGAAGGGCCACTCTTGGGTCACAGAAGGGTCCCCTCACCATCCCTCTCTGATCAGAATGACTTTCTTTCTCTTTGGGACGCGTTCCCCACAGGCTGGTCCCGGGCAGCCTGTTTGTCTCCCAGAGGGGATGGCGTCCAGCTGCAGCAGGACACAGTGACCGTCCCTGACCTCCCCATCCCCCTGCCTTCGGCTCAGTGGCTGATGAGTCAGGTTCCTGGGGTCAGGACAGGCCGGCACTGGGGCCATGAGCACAGCACGGCGATGGTGTCTGGTCAGCTCTGCAGCAGGCCTGTCCAGTGTGGCCAGCAACAGAAGCCACCAGGAGGGACAGCAGGTCATTGACCTCCTGACTCACAAGCCAGCCTCTGATGTGGGGACGTCAAGGTCAAATCCCAGTGCACACATTTCAAGTGCAGAGAGAAGGCTCAGGAAAGGTCCGCTCTTGGAACCTTCCGGAAGGAGGTTTCTTTTTTGGTACCAGGGATTGAACCCAGGGGTACTTGACCCCTCAGCCCCGTCCACAGGCCTGTTCTGTAGGTTATTTAGACACAGGGTCTTCCTGAATTGCTCAGGGCCTCGCTGTTGCTGAGGCTGGCCTCCAACTTGCGATCCTCCTGCCTCAGCCTCCTGAGCCGCTGGGATGACAGGTCACACACTGCACCTGGCTTGGAGGAGGGTTTTGGCGGCAAGAGTTCAGAGAGACCGCTTTCTGCTCTGACTGTGCACGGCTCTGTGGCTGTATTCCCAGGGCCCCCTTCCTGGTGGGCAGGCCTGGTCCAGTTCACTGAATGCGCACCAGACAGCAGCGCCTTTGAGGTGGTGCCCAGCTTCTTTGGGTACCATCCCTAAACAGCTGAGATGCCAAAGCCCCCGTGGCCTCTGCAGTCCTGCCAACTGGGGGATGATTCTGTGTCTTATTTATTCGTTCAGCACTTATGGAGCAGCAGCTGTATGCAAGGCAGAGTGCCTATTAGGAACCAGACAAGTGTCTGCCTGTGCCAAAGAGTCTTGTGCTCTGGCAGACGGGATGAGTCTGAACGGAAAGAAACAACCCAGTGGGTACCGGGCAGAACAATGAGCAGGCGCTTCACAGAGGAAGAAATACGACCGGCCAACAGACGTATGGAAAAGTGTCCCACATCTCCAGCCATCGGAGAAGTGCCAATCAGATCTGCACTGAGATCCACCTCACTCCTGCCAGGGTGGCGACTGTCAAGAATATAAGGGACAATAAGTGTGGGCAAGGATGTGGCTGGGGGGCTGCGCCTTGGTGAACCCCTCTGGAAAGCAGGATGGAGATTCCTCAGAAAACTTGGAATGGAACTTGGACCCAGCTATCCCACTCCTCTGTCTGTACCCAAAGGACTTAAAAGCAGCACGCTACAGGGACACAGCCCCGTCAGTGTTTAGAGCAGCTCAGTTCACAGCCGCTAAGCTATGGAACCCACCTTGACGCCCTTCAACAGATGAACGGATAAAGAAAAGCGAGTTACATAGACACAGTGGAATATTACACAGCCATAAAGAAGAATGAGGTGACGGCACTTTGCTGGTAACTGGATGGATCTGGAGGCTGTCGCGCTAAGTGAAATAAGCCTGTCCCCAATCGTCAAAGGCTGAATGTTCTGACATGCGGTCACCATAAGGGGTGGGGGCTGGGGAAGGATGGAGGTCCTTTGGATCCGGCAGAGGAGAGGGAGGGGAGGGGAGGGGAGGGACACAGGGGTGGAAAGGGCAGAAGAATGAATCAGGCATCACTACCCTAAGTGCACGTCTGGTCACACAACTGGTGTGAGCCGACATCACGTACGACCAGAGGACGCGAAGCCACACCCCGTCTGTGTACGATGTGCCAAAATGCATCCTGCAGTCACGGATGACCCCTTGGAGCAAATTTTTTTTAAGTTAATCAATCCGCAAGGTGGGGGGGACGGCGAGGGCAAAGGCCCTGTGGCTGAGCGCTCGGGTTTTGGGGACAGGAAGGTGGGGATGTGGGGTGCGGGGCAGGCGAGGGTCAGGTTTCTGGAGCCCAGCAGGCAAGGGCCTGCCCCATCCCCTTGGCCCGGGGCCTGGTGTTCCTGGGCGCCGGCCCCAGTGCCCTGTCGCTTCCAGTTGCGCCCTAAGTAACGTGAAGAAGGTGTCCCTGGAGCTGGGCGGGAAGTCACCGCTCATCATCTTCGCCGACTGCGACCTCAGCAAGGCCGTGCAGATGGTGAGGGCTGGGCTAGGCGGGGACAATGGGGGGACTGGGGACAGGGAGGGGCCACCTGGGAGGGGAGGTGTCTCAGCTTCTTTGCTGCTGTGACCAGGAGACCCCACAGAGCAATCGGGGGGACGGTGGACGTGGGGCTCAGGGTGTCCACAGACGGTGGCCCCACTCCTGGGCCGAGGGGAGGCAGGACATCATGGAGAAAGAGTGTGGGGAGGGAGCAGCTCCCATGGGGACCAGGGAGCAGAGACTCCACTCTCCAGGGCCAAATAGAGACCCCAAGCCACAGCCCCAGGGCCACCTCCTCCCCACACCCCACCTGCCTCCAGGGGCCACCAGGGGACCCCAGGGAGCCATTCCCTGCCGGGGTTCAGGCCTCACACCCCTCACTCCTCCTCTGGACCTTCCTGTGTCACCTCCCAGGGGGGCTCTGGGGACATGTCACAGCCACAGCAGGATAGCCAGTCACTTGCCCTGGTGACCTGTCAGTCCTAGAATCTCAGCCCCTGTCCCAGGCCCGTGCTGCAGTGTCCTGCAGGGTCCCCGGGCCTGTGCCCCGCGGCTGGCCTCACAGGGAGCTGGACTCCACTGGCCTCCCCACCCGGCCTCCTGCAGAGGCTGCTGCTGCTTTCCAAGGGCAGACGGGTGGGGGCCTCCGAGGGCCTTCGTCCTAACCTGCTGCAGGAGTCTCCTCCTGCCGGGCCGTGGCTGTGACACACAGCAGGTCCCCTTAGGGACACTTCACCCTAGAGGCCAGCAGCGGCTGACAGATCAGCATAGGAGCAGGAGGACGGGGCAGGAGGGGACAAAGTAGCGGGGCCAGAACCACCCGGTGGGTCAGAGCAGCAAAAGTCCCTAAGCCGCAGGCGCCCAGAGTCCCCAAGTTGTTGACGGGCTTGTCCCCATGTAGGAACACAGGAAGTCCCTCCAGGACACAGCCGCCTGCTCCCGGCAGCCATGGACCCCAATGTGCTCTTGGGAGTGGACACCCGGCTGCGCTCGGGGCTCGGGCTTTGGGGTCCTCCCCCGGGCTGTGCACCTCTAATAGTGTCACCCGCCACCTCGGGGTCCTGGCCTCCTTTCCTGCCCTCGCAAGGCAGATCCCTCGGTCCCACTAACCAGGCCTGGCACCAGGAGGAGAGCGTGACCCAGGCACACGTCCCCTTGGCAGGGGCTGGGGACAGGAGCCCAGGGGTGGCTGTAACCGCCGTCCTCTCCGCAGGGCATGAGCTCCGTGTTCTTCAACAAAGGGGAGAACTGCATTGCGGCCGGGAGACTCTTTGTGGAGGATTCAATCCACGACCAGTTCGTGAGGAGGGTGGTGAGTGCTGGCCCAGGGTCTCGGGCTGCTGGCTCGCGGGGCCCCCGGGGAGAGGTGGGGAAGCCGGGACAGGCTCCTGTCACAGATCGCCACCCACCTGGGTCAGGGGACCTGTCAGGCAGGAGCCGTGGGCCTCCACAGGTTTTTACTGGTTCAGCAAGAAACGGTCCCCAGATTGGAAATGATGTGACCCAAACAGGTCTGTGGGCTGGGGGTGTCCTCAGGGGTAGGTGAAGGCCCTTGGTTCCATCCCTCCTAACACACACACAAAAAAGACAGAAAATAGTAGCCGGGCGTAATGGCCCACACCTTCATCCCAGCACCTCGGGAGGCTGAGACAGGAGGATCGCAAGTTGGAGGCCAGCCTCAACCACTTAGCGAGACACTGAGTTGGGGACTGGGGACCGTCCTCCTCCTCAGGGAGGAGCAAAGCGTGATCTGACCCGAGAACTTTCCGCAGGTGGAGGAGGTGGGGAAGATGAAGATCGGCAACCCCCTGGACAGGGGCACCGACCACGGGCCACAGAACCACCAGGCGCACCTCAACAAGCTGCGGGAGTACTGTCAGCGAGGCGTGAGGGAAGGGGCCACGCTGGTCTGTGGCGGGAACCAGGTCCCTCGGCCAGGTGGGTCGGCGCTCCAGGGGCCACCGAGGCAGCGGGTACCATGGCCTCCGATTTCTGGCTGGGATAGAACTTGGGGACCGCGGGTGGGTGGCCAGGGACCTGCACAGCTAGACTTCAGGCCCGTCTGATACCTTAACTTCGGGGGGCGGGCTTGGCTGTTTGGGCACCTGTCGGACCCAGGTATGGGACTGGCAAGGTGGGGACCTCAGAACAGAACAGGGCCACAGGGCGGGGGGACGGCGCCCTCCCGCGAGCCACCGGCCCCTGTCCCCCGCAGGCTTCTTCTTCGAGCCCACGGTGTTCACAGACGTGGAGGACCACATGTTCATAGCCAAGGAGGAATCCTTCGGGCCCATCATGGTCATCTCCCGGTTTGCCGACGGGTAGGGGCGCCTCCCAGGGCCGAGCCTGGCTGTGGGTGACGGGGTCTTTGAATGAACCCTGGGAGGTGGTCCCCAGGGGCCAGAAGGAAGCGGGGGACACAGGCTGAGCTGCCTGCAGAGGCTCCTCCCATCACCAGGGGCGCTGGTCCCCCAGGGAGTAGGTGACCTCAAGTCCCACAGTGAGGGAGACACAGTCCTGTTCCCTCCCTGTGTTCCCTGCGGCCTGATGGGTTCTGTTTTGGGGTGAGACCACCCAAAACGGAGGGGCTTCAGAGAGCAGCAGGAGTGTGCTGCGTTTGTGAATCTGCAGTTTGGTTCAGGTTGGGGACAGCCAGTCACCTCTGCTGGGAGTGGCCGTGCTAACCTGGGCTCAGGACCTCGCTCACCAAAGGCTCGCTCTCCAGCATGGCAGCCTCCGGGTTGAGGTCCCGACCCCTGGTTCCCACAGATGCCAGCTGCATATGCAGGGATCCTTAGGATCTGAACTGAGAATCTCCAGATCATTTCTTCCGCCATGTTCTACCGGTCAAGCAGTCAGCAAAGCCGGCCTCGTGGGATGAGAAGGAGTGGCTGGAGGCAGAGGCAGGGAGGCTGGGAGGCTGAGGCAGGAGGATCGCAAGTTGGAGGCCAGCCTCAGCCACTTAGTGAGGCCCTGAGCAACTCAGAGAAACCCTGTCTCTAAATAGAATATTCAAAAGGGCTGGGGATGGGCCTCAGGGGTTTAAAAGTGCCCCTGAGTTCAATCCCTGATACAAAAAAAAAAAAAAAATCTGATTTCTATTGAACGTCAGACACCTCCAGTGGCCACATGTGCCCTTCTACCTGTGATGGGCTCCTCTTCTGCCCTAGGACCCCTGGTGTCGACCATGTGACTCTGTCTCTGGTCTCCCTCTCTCATTTGTCCTTCCCAGGACGGGGTCTCTATGTTGCCCAGGCTGGTCTCAAATTTCTGGGCCCTAGCGATCCTCCCATCTCAGCCTCTGGTGGCCTGGAGAGCAGTACCTGTCACCACGCCTGGCTCCTCTTTCCTATTCTACTCTGCCTCCTGCAGGCCGGCTTTAACCCTGGCCCATTTTTGGTGGGGGGACTGGGGACTGAACGCAGGGGCACAGGACCCCTGGGCCTCACCCCAGCCCGCTTTTGAAATTTATTTAGAGACAGGGTCTCACTGAGCTGCTGAGGGCCTCGCTTTTGCTGAGGCTGGCTTTGAACTTGTGATCCTCCTGTCTCAGCCTCCCGAGCGGCTGGGAGGACAGGTGTGGCCACTGCGCCCGGCCAACCCTGGGCCACTTCTCCTTTCATGTGCAGCAGGGAGCGTGGAGTGGGCCCCGCTGCCCTGGGAAGGAGGGGATCCCAGGTCAGGGAGTTCTTGGGACTTTTCCCACAGGGACATGGATGGTGTGCTGTCTCGGGCCAACGCCACAGAATTTGGCCTGGCCTCCGGTGTCTTCACCCGGGACATCAACAAGGCCCTGTACGTCAGTGACAAGCTGGCAGCTGGGACCGTGTTCGTGAACACGTACAACAAGACCGACGTGGCCGCCCCCTTTGGAGGATTCAAGCAGTCTGGATTTGGCAAGGACCTGGGTAATCTCACCTGCCGGAGGGCTGTTTTCATTTATTCACTCAACAAACACTTGCAAAGGCCCGACCTGGGCCACATGCTGGGGTACCTCAGTGTAGCGAGGGGTTGACCCTCAGAACAGGGGCCATGTTCAGGGCACAAGGCTCAGAGAGGCCACAGGGTTGGTGTGGGCAGAGGCCGGAAGACAGCAGGCCTGAAAGGCAGGACCACAGGGGGACCACAGGGGCCACTTAGAGACTCAGTCCTCGTCCACTCATTACCCAGGACATCCGGGGTAAGGCGAGCGGCCTCCCCGGGCACCCGCTTCTCATCCTCCAGTGCAGGCAGCCAACCTCACGCCCCAGCCACTTACGCTTTGGCATCCCCCACGACAGTGGGTGGCCTTGTGGCCCAGCAGCCTGTGGTGTCTTGCAGGAGAGGCGGCCCTGAATGAGTACCTGCGGGTCAAGACGGTGACTTTTGAATACTGAACAGAAGTGGCCTTCAGAAGGATGACCTGTCCTTGCAGCACCCCTTGTCACCTTGACCTACGTTCCCTAGGGAGGCCAGCTCAGCCTCCCTCCCAGATGGGGAGCCTCCCACTTGGAGCCGCTGCGGGAAGTCCCCAAGCCGGCTCCCGACCAATCACAGTGGCCCTTGGCCAAGGGGGCGGGGCCTGCGGGGCTAATAAATGTCAGCAGAGGTGACCAGCACCTTCCCTGTGTCCGCGTGGGCTACTGAGCCACCAGGGGAGTCACGTAGTCACTCTGAAGCGAGGGTGTGGTCAGCTCAGGCTCCCAGACGGGTGCTGAGATGGACTCAGGGGTGCAAGAGCTTAGGGTGACGCTGGAAAACGTGCCTAAGAGGAAGTGGGGCTGCAGAAGTGCCCTTTGCTGGGGAACAGCTCCTGTGCTTGGCCAGGACCCTGAGGCCCCTGCCCACCCACGCACCCAGGACCCCGAGGCCCCGCCCACCCACGTACCTAGGACTCCACGGTGGCCCCGCCCACCCACTCACTGGGGACAGTCAGGCTTAAGACGGTGCTGTCTTTGACCCCTCGCGTGTTGGGCGTCTGTCCCGGTGTCCCCGAGGCCCTAGATGCTCCTTGCTTGGGGAGCCCTGGGCTCTCCCAGCTGCACCCATCCTGCGGGTCCCCAGCACCAACGCCCCTGCCCCTGGGGCCCGCCTCCCACAGCGGTCTCCTCGGCATCCTAGCCTCACACCCCCGGTCCTCCCTGTGTCCACGCCTCCCCGAAGGTCCCTCTGTCCTTCCCAGGCTGCTGGCCCTGCTGGGCACGGCCATGCCTCCCTAGGAGCAGTTCAGCTCCACCTGTAGCTCGCTGCCCTGCAGCCCGCGTCTCCGCCAAGCCCCACTTGGCCTTTCTCTCCTTAAAATTACCCCCGGAAAGAGAGAGATCTTTTAAAAAGGAAGTGGACTTTGACGAAAGCCGGCTTTGGGGGTGTGGGGACCACCGCGAAGGCCTCAGCCCCTTTTCGCTAGAGCTCTCCCTTTGGGTCGCCCCGCCCACACGAGTCCCCGCCCTCTACGCTCCGCCCCCAGCCGCGTAGCCCCTCCCCTTCCCTGTTTCTCGCTCCTAAGGTCCCGCCCCTTCCCGCTCTCCGTCCCTCAGCCACGTGGCCCCGCCTCCTTCCCTGCTCCCCACCCCTCAGCCACGTGGACTCACCTGCTTCCCGTGCTTCCGGCCCCTGAGACCCCTTGCCTTTCCCTGCTCCCCCTCCCCAGCTTCCCGCCCCCCCAGATGTGGCCCCGCCCTCTTTCCTGCTTCCCGCCCTCAGCTTGTGGACACGCCCCCTGTCCCCGCCCCCTTCCCTGCTTCCCGCCCCTGAGGCCTCAGACCTTCTCTGCTCTCCATCCCTCAGCCACGTGGCCCCGCCCCTTCCCTGCTTTCCGCCCCCGAGACACCGCGCCCTTTTCGCGCTTCCGGGCCCTGAGGCGCCACGCCGTCCTCCGCTTCCCGCCCTTCCCAGCCTGTGTCCTGAGGCCCGGCGTCTTTCCTGTGCTTCCCGCCCCTGAGGCCCCTCCTCCTCTGATTCCCCGGGGCTCCACCCCTTCTCGTGCTTCCCGCCCCTAGGCCCTGAGGCCTGGCGTCTTTCCTGCTCCTGAGGCCCCGCCTCCTTCTGGTGTTTTCCCGCCCTGAGGCCTAGTGCCCTTCCCTGTTCCGACCCCAGCCGCGTGGCTCCGCCCGAGGCCCCGCCCCTTCCTGTGCTCCCAGCTCCCGAGGCCCCGCCCTCTACCGGTGCTCCCTCCCATCGCGTGGCCCCGCCCCTTCCATACGCCCCGCCCCCGGACCCCAGCCTCCAGGCCACCCTGGCCGCGGCGCTCCGTCAGGGAAGAGCTGGGCCCTAAAGCCCGCGCTTCGCGCCTCCCGCCAGTCCCAGGTCCCTCCCTGGCGCCCGGAGCGCCCTCGGCGGCTTCTTTTCCTCAGCCGCCCGAAGGAGGACCTGGTAAGCGCGGCGCTGAGCCCGACTGGGCTCCAGGGTGGGGACGGGGAAGCGGGGCGTGTGCGGAGGGCGAGTGAACCCGGGCGGGGGACCACGACTGGAGGGCCCGAGCCGGAGGAGAGCAGAAGACGGGGAGGGTCCGAGGGGGTCCTGGGGGCCGGGGACGCCTGGGCTGGACCCGGGAAAGAGGAGCGCGGAGCCCGAACTGCGGAGCGGCGGGGCTGCCCCTCGGGGGTCCTGGGGCGCTCCCCCCTGCAAAACCTGGGCGCTCGGTGGCCCGGAGTATGTGCGGCTGTCCTGCCCCGACACCCCCGCAGCCCCCCGCAGTCCCCTAGGACCCCGGGGACGTTCCCTGGAGGTCCCAGCTCATCCCCGGGGCTGGCTGAGCAAACTGCCCCACGTGGACTCCGCCAGAGCTCCGCGAACCCATCTGTCCCCACCACCCGAACCTGTCTGTCCCCACCACCCTCGTCAGGGTTCCCCAGGTGCCTCCGGCCAGGAGAGGCTGCCTTCGAAAACCCAGCACTTGGGATCCTTTAAACCTGGTTCTCAGATGACTTCCCTGAGGTCCCCAGCCTGCTCTTGGGAGTCCCCCGTCCCTAACAGGCCTCCTGACGATTCTGAGGCTGCCCTATCTGAGGCATCTCTGATCTGCAGCACTGGAGCTTAGAGGAGAGTGAACCCAGAGTAGGGACAGGCCAGGTCCCTGTGATGAACGTCCAGGCGTCCTCCCTGGAGTCCCAGGAAGCCCTCCACCCATAGGTGCTTGAAACATCAAGTACCAAGCCCCGTATGTACTGTGCTTTTTCTTACTTGCCCATGATGAAGTTTAATTTATGAACTAGACACAGTAAAGAGGTTAATAATTACTCATAAAACAGCACAATTATAACAGAATAGGTATTTAAAATTGCCAGTGTAGTCGCTGCACTTGTGGTTTGGGGCCATTCGTCAGTAAGATAATGGTTACTTGACCCTGACAGATGCTGAGATGGCTACTAAGTGAGTAACAGGCAGGTAGCCTATACACGGTGGACACGCTGCACAAAGAAAAGGTTCCCATGCTAGAAGCGGGCAGAACTGGGAGAGAGTTCACGGTTGCCATTCAGAATGGAACGGATCGCCAAGCTCAGGAACTGTTTTGTTTTGAAAATTTCCATTTAGAAATTTCAGACTGTAGTTGGTCACAGGTAAAGGAAACCTCAAAAAGTGAAACTAGGGTGGAAAGGGGAAGTGTGGTCCTCTGTTTGGGGTTGCAGAACCTGGGCCTGCCTGGTGTAGTCCAGGATGTCCCTGCCCCCTGGACCTGGGTGGATGCTAGTCTGTGAGGTGTGCTAGGACCCATCATCCCCAAGAGGGATGTGTGGAATGGGCACCCAGAGGGCCATGTTTGAGGCCAGCCTCACTGGGTAAATCAGACACTTCCGGATACCAATGGCCTTCTGGATACCTGGGTCTGACATCCTTGGGGGTTAGTGGAACTGGGCTCGGACCCCTGACCATAAAGCGCCCTCTTCGCATCCTCTAGAGCCCAGTGTGTTAAATTATTATTATCCTCTTGTTGCTCACAGTAACTGAGCAGGCATGTCACCCCTAATCTGCACTCCTGACCTGTGTGCTAATGCTCAGTGACACCCCAGCACTCCCAAGGAGGCCCAGGGGCCTCTGACCACCATCTGCAGTGATATGAGGCCCTTGCTGTTTGGCCACAGTGTCCCCCCTCAGTACAGATCCCAGGTGACTTCCCTTGCTCCCCAAGGTTCACCCTGGCTCAGATCTGTCTATGGGCACAAGTAGGACTGTGAGACCTGCATGGTCACTGCCAGGTGGCCTTTGGCATGGATAGACTCACCACCCCCATAGCAAGTGTGCCTTCCCTTCTGGGGACCTCAGCTTTGGAGCCCCCTGGTGGTGAGGCGAGGTTTTAATTGCTGCCCGCTAGGGAGGGGGTACTCCTAGGCCCGTCCTTCCCTAGTTTCTCCATTGTTTTCTGTTTTTTTTTTTTTTTAAAGAGAGAGAGAGAGAGAATTTTTATTTATTTTTTAGTTCTCGGCGGACACAACATCTTTGTTGGTATGTGGTGCTGAGGATCGAACCCGGGCCGCACGCATGGCAGGCGAGCGCGCTACCGCTTGAGCCACATGTAAGCATTGCTTGCTTACCCGTAGACCAAAGTGCTTTAAATCTGAGTAGGACCGTAAATTAATACGCGATTCCTGTTGCGTTCTCAGTGTGCACACGGTAATCACAGTGTTCCACTGACCTGGTTCCATTAGGCTAAAAATGGCCAGAAAAACCCCAATTTGATGGGTAGGAATGTGTGTCCATTTGGCCTCCGTGTCCACTGGGTCCCTTACTTGTGAGTTCAACCAACGTCAAGTCAGAAGTATTTTTTAGTTGCATCTGCCGAACACATACCGACATTTTTCTTTATTTTCTAAACACTACAGTATAATAAACTATGTAGCATTGGCAAATTTTTTGTGGGGGGTACCATGTACTTGAACTCAGGGTCCCTTGACCACGGAGCCCCGTCCCCAGCCCTGTTTTGCATTTGATTTAGAGACAGGGTCTCCCTGAGTTGCTTAGCGCCTTGCCATGGCTGAGGCTGGCCTCCAACTTGGGATCCTCCTGCCTCAGCCTCCCAAACCACTGGGATGACAGGCGGGCGCACATGCCCAGTTCAGGATTTTGATAGCCACAGCGGGTCGTGGAACCAGTGCCTACAGGTTCCAAGGACCACCCTATCCACTATTGCTAACGGATCCTTGGCATTGTTTTCCATGATTTCCTTAATTTCACTGCTATCTGGTTTCTTTTGAATATCTCAGGAATCTCACCCCATTTAAGAGCAAAGAGAGGAAGGCGATCATGGTCTCGGAGCAGCGGAGGTTGCAGGATCTAGTTGTTCGCCAGTTGGTTCTGGGTTGGGGACTGGGACGTGGCCCTGGGTCCAGGGGCTTCTGGCCAAGGCTGCGTGGCTGCACTTGGTGCCTGTGCCCACAGCCTTGGGTTTGTCCGGAGAGACCCGGTTCCTTTGATCACCTTGGAGCCTGGAGTCGTTCCCAGGGGCGAGGAGCGCGTTGCTGGTGGCGTCCGCCTCCTAGTCCTGACCTAGTTTCTTAGTATTTTTGGAAATTCCTTTGCCTTCACCTGCCCTGTGTCCCGGACACTTTTCACCAGGATAGAACCCAGGGGTGCCCTGTGGTGGCAGGTCACCCAGAAAACACACCAAGGCCCAGTGTCATCCAAACTGAAGGGTGCTGATCCCGACCGCTTCCTTGGGACCAGGTGTCCCATGGGAACATCGCTGCCCACGTGATGTGGCGTCTGGTGTACGGTGGACTTTGTCTGGTCCCTGTCCCTACAGCCTGGCTCATGGCAGTTAACCCCTGAGCCCCGGTCCCCAGCCCTTTTTACATTTTATTTAGAGACAGGATCTCGCTGAGTTGCTTAGGGCCGCACTCAGTTGCTGAGGCTGGCCTCCAACTTTCGATCCTCCTGCCTCAGCCTCCTGAGCTGCTGGGATGACAGGCATGGGCCAGGGCTCCAGGCCCCAGCCTGATTTTTCTGGTTGCTCTTAAGGTGGGCATTTTGGGGGGACCGCCCCCTTCACATCTGCCGACTTCACAGGTGTGTGGTGCTCTTCCACGGGTGTCTGATCTCACGCGCATCTGAAGTCCGCTGCTGTAGGCAGGAGTGCGGGGCCACGTGGGGGCTGTAGGTGTGACACAGGGCCCCGGGTGGGACCTGCCCACACCTCTCCTTGTGTCTCCAGGTTGGAGCTGCGGGCCGGCTGCACCAATGGAAGCCTCGGAGCCCCGGCCGCGGAGGCTGGGAGGCTGTGGCAGGCTGGAGGAGCTGAAGGTGTCGCCTGCCCTCAGCACAGGGAGCCTCCCCGCCGCCTCCGGAGATGGGCACCTCGGGGTCCCTGACGGCCAGCGCGTGCCCTCCAGGCCCCAGGAGGCCGCGCCCACCAGGGAGACAGCTCTGACCATCTGCCTGCAGGTGACCCTGCCCTTTGTCCTTGCGGGCCTGGGGCTGTCCTGGGCTGGCGTGCTGCTGAACTACTTCCAGGTAAGAAAGAGTGCAGGGGCGGGGTCTGGGCCTAGGGTCCTGCCTGCAGGACGGGGGCCACCTCCACCCTGGGCCAGGTTCCTTTAGGTCTAGTGAGAGGGACTCGGTGTGACCCGAGTGGTGCTTCAGAGGACAGTCAGGGAGCGGCACAGGTCGGTCGTCCCAGTGACGCAGGAGGCCGAGGCCAGAGCACAGCGAGCAACATGGTGGTGCTGAGTCTCAAAATTGTTTTCTTTTTGGTCCCCAGGATTGAACCCAGGGACACTTACCCACTGAGCCCCGTCCCCAGCCCTCTGCATGTCTTATTCAGAGATAGGGTCTCCCTGAGTTGCTTGGGGCCTCACTAAGCTGCTGAGGCTGGCCTCCACCTTGCGATCCTCCTGCCTCGGCCTCCTGAGCTGCTGGGATGACAGGCGTGGGCCATGGTGCCTATGTGCATTTATTTCACAGAATTTTTTTAAGAAAATAAATAAAAGCTGGGCACAGTGGATCACGGCAGTCACCGTGACTCACGCCTGTCATTCCAGTGGCTCAGGAGGTTGAGGCAGGAGGATCGTGAGTTCGAAGCCGGCCTCAGTAAAAAGTGAGGCCTTAAGCAAGTCAGCGAGACCCCGTCTCGAACGAAGAGACAAACAGGGCTGGGGACGGGGCCCAGGGGTCCAGTGCCCCGAGTTCAATCTCTGGAGCCACAAAAATAAACGAAGATCAACTCCATGAAACAGGGCACCCGTTTAAAGACGGCGGTGACCCCACGTGATTTCGCCTCTTGGTCGAGGCCTGGTTCTTGTGCAGATGGGTCAGAAACCCGCGGCCCGTGTCCCTCTGGTTCTGTGTGACAGGCCACCTGGGCTGCAGGAGCCGCCACAGAGCGGGCAGTGAGGGCGAGGTGTGGCCCTGAGGGGCTCCCCCTGAAGCCTCCTCCTGCCATGGCCGTCGTCCTCTGTGTCCGGATGGGGTCTCCCCCATCCCTCTCTGGGCCTTAGTCTGAGGACACCAGTTGTGTGGGGAGAGGGGAGAAATGGTGGGGGACCCTGGTGCCGGGTTGAACCCAGGGTGCTCCACTGAGCTACGTCCCCAGCCCCTCCCCCCCCCTTTTTTTTTTTGGAGACGGGGCCTCACTGAGTTGCTGAGGCCGGCCTCCAACTTGTGATCCTCCTGCCTCGGCCTCCCAAGTCCCAGGGGTGACAGGTGTGCCTCCCTGGCACCATCGTAGCAGCGATTTCTTGGCACCAGACCCCTGATCTAGGGCAGCCAGGGAAGTGGCATCAGGAGCAGGAGGGAGGGACGGGAGATGGTGGTGACTGGCTAGCCGCCCAGGCCCAGCAGGCCCAGTGCCCGGCCCTGATAAGGGGGGTGTGACCAGGGATCTTATCCCCGGGAGCAGAGCTGGGAGGGGACCAGCCGTTCATGTCCCTCATTTCTCCAGGCAGCACAGGGCCGCCTCAGGCCTTCCGCACAGTGGACACTGACGTCCTCACACCAACACTCACAGGGGACAGGGGACACCCTTCCCCAACCCACCAAGCAGGCCCTGGCCAGGGTGGAGAGGGCCACAGGCGGACCTGAGAGGTCCCTGCCGGCCTGAGTGTGGGGCGGGCGTCTCCCCGGAGCCCAGGACTCCCTGAGTCATTGGCCTGTGGCACTGGTGACACCCAGAGGTCCACATGTCCCCTGTGACCTAGGTAGGGGCTGGGAGCACCCCCTAATTGAGGCAGACGCGTAGGTGGCCTGCAGCTCTGTGGGCCGCTCTCCTCCTGGGCCACCGTGGGACGTTGCGGCTTGGCTCAGTCGGACCTGCCTGGGCTCCGGAGGCTGGAGTGACCGGCGAGCCTGGGTGGCCGTGGTGGGGGCCGTGGAGACCTTGGTTTCTGTTGCCTGATGGTGAGGCACGAGAGGTGGGCAACTGTGCCCTGGCCTGGGAGCTTAGAAAGCAGTGCCCACTGGCCAGTGTCCCCCTGGGATGACCGCCTGGAGTTTGGTCCCTTATGCACCCTTGGGTGGGTGGTGTTCTTTATCAGGGACTCTCGGGGACCCTCCAATAAGAGACAGGAACTAACAACTTTGTAAGTCCCGTCACTCTCACGCAGCACATCTACAAAATAGTAAGTCATCATCCCAGTGGCTCCGGAGGCTGAGGCAGGAGGATCGCAATTTGGAGGCCAGCCTCAGCCACTTAGTGAGGCTCTAAGCAGCTCAGGGAGACCCTGTCTCTACATAAAATAGAAAAAGGGGCTGGGGACGGGGCTCAGGGGTCAGCATCCCTGGGGTCAGCCCCTGGTGCCAACAGCAACAGCAGCAGGTTGTCCTTTGGGCAGGGAGAACCGCGTCATGGTCTCCCCTCGGGGGGACAGCGCAGCCTGCCAGGGGACCTTGGCTTCACTAGGAACCCGCTGGTCAGCAAAGAGCATTGAGTCAGAGCTGACGGCTGTTCTGGGTCACGGTTGGGTCACCTTTTCATGATGACAATTGTTCTGGTCACCTCCTTCCACCCCACTGGGCAGGGTGGGAGGGCCGCCTGGGGGAGGCTGCACCAGGGGTGACGGGGACAGCAGTTACATGTCCCCCACGCGGCCTGGCGGGGAACATTCTGTGCCATTCAGGGAGGCCACGCCCGGGAGCAGACTGGGCACAGGGTGCGGAGGCTGATGGGGGAGCAGGCGGGGGACCTGGTTCCTGGGGGGTGGGAGCAGCCCATTCGAGTGACTCCAAGGGCTGCTGGGAACTGAGGGCTGGGACTTGTGTGAGAGGCATGTTGTCCACGGGAACAGGACGAGGAGGACTGGAAGCCCTGTGTGTCCCCCAGTGTTGGGACAGCAGAGCATCACGGTCACGTTCAGTCGGGAACAGTGGCCCACGCCTGTCCTCCCAGGAGCTGGGGAGGCTGAGGCAGGAGGATCGTGAGTTGGAGGCCAGCCTCGGCAGCTCAGTGAGACCCTCTCTCTAAATACAAAAAGGGCTGGGGTGTGGCTAGGGGACGAGCACCCAGGGTTCAACCCCGGAACAGAAAAAGCGCGGCCACCTGCCTCAGGACCTGCCCGGGTCGAGGTGGCCCTGAGAGAGGGACCGGGTGTCCAGCAGTTCTTGCTGCCGAGTCCATGATGCGTGTTCCAGTTGTGAGGCTCTCCAAGGAAACCCCCCCCTAAAACGCACCCCCCACAGGTCGCGGGCCGCGGTAATCTGCGGTCCTGCTGCCAGCCCAGCCCTCAGGACTCTCTTCTGTCCCCTCTGGGGGTCTGTCCCTCTGGACCGGGACCCAGTGGGCCACGCTGAACCCTGATGTCCTCAAGGGTCTCAGGACAGTAGGGTTTTCCCCTCACGAGGTCACAGTTTTTCATTTATTTCTGGTGACAGTCGATTTGATGGTTATGAAAGCAGGTGGCCGCACTGGGCTTGGCAGTGTAGGCCTCTAATCCCGGAGGCTGGGAGGCTGGGGCCGGAGGATCACAGTCCAAGGCAGCCTCCGCAAGTTAGTGAGGCCTTGCCTCTAAATAAGAGGTAAGTAGGGCTGGGGCCAGGGCTCAGTGGACGAGGGCCCCCAAATAAGAAAGCAAGCGATCTTGTCACGTTATGGGGATGATGCCCAGAGTCGCTCACAGTCCTACCCCTGCAGCCAGAGAGCGCCAGCTGACCTCGTGGTTCTTGTCCTTCTGGACTTTTCTGTGCGTGTGAGAGCGGTGGACGGGCCGTGTCCCCAGGCCCGGGACAGGTCTGCGGGATGCAGAGGGCGGCCCTGAGCATTGTAGGATAGGGACAGGGACGGGCCTGGGGACTTGGGGGCCAGCAGGAGGCACAGAGTGGGTCCCCAGGAAGTTCCTTCAGGGGCTCATGGCAGGTGCGTCTCTCCAGATGGTGGAGTGCTCTGTCACCCTTTCCCAGGGAAGAAGGGGACAGCCGGGGACGGGGGACAGCCACCTCCTGGGCGCCCTGTTCTCGCGGAGAGCAAGCTCTGGTGTGGAGGACACGGCGCGGCCACGGGTCACAGCAGAGGCGCTGTGTGGCTTGCAGCTGGCCCGGGTGAGGGACGTGGTGTCCAGCTAGGGGTGGTCACCGTCGGGTTGGGGCAGGTCCCCTCTGCAACAGGAAGCTGGTGAGAAGCGCGCGGGGCCCAGCTGTCCCCAGCTGTCCCCAGCACCCGCCGTGTGCTAGTGACCGGTGGGAGGCCACCCTGGTCAGCCGGGTCTCTGCTGTGGCCCCAGAGCCCGTCCTTCCGCCCCACGCAGCTCCTGCAGGGCGACAAGCAGGTACCCGTCTGGCTCCCAGGGTGGCGGGCGCAGGACCAGGGGGCACGCAGGGGAGTGGCCGGCTGCCCACGAGCCCGGGACCCCAGGTCAGGAGGCTGTGTCCAGCCCCGTGCCCAGGGCTGCTGCAGGCTGAGGCCCCTGAGCGAGACCCAACCAGCCTCCACTGCTGGTGCCCGAGGAGCATGTGGGGGACATGTCCACCCACAGGAGGCAGGGCTTCCCCGGGTGGCCCTTCTGTCCTGCTGGTCAGGTGTGCAGGGCAGGGCCTGACCCCACTAGTGGGAGGAAGCGAGGTCACCTTGACACGTCACCCGGGCTTTCCAGGGAGAGCCGGGATGCTGTGGCCGTGGGCCCCTGGACACTGCCATCGAGTGACCCCAGGGCATGGCGTCCTTCCTGGAGACCCTCAGAGTCCTTGGCCCTGACCTGCAGGGACCCTGGGCCGCCCGGGAGGTGGGCTGTGGACCGAGGTCTCAGCAGGCCCTTCCCTGCCCAGGGTAGGGCCACCAGGGCACGTGGTGGAGGGAGGTGGCGGCCCTCGCCGGGGCGGTCACCAAGGCCAGCCCTACGTGGGCTCTCTGTCCACTCCGCCAGCGTGGGCTGAGCCCCTGGACACTCTCAAGGTCGCCGCCAAGGGACGGGGAGCCTCCCTGGCAGGCTGGCCGAGGGAGGTCCCAGCTGACCCGAAGCCACTCTCCGAGGGCGACCTGACCGCCAGGGAGTGGACAGCCCGTGCCGGCAGTCTCCAGAACGAGGCTGGCTGTCACAGTGGCCTTTGTTCCTTGCTCCTGGGCTTTGTCCTTGGCCCAGGACCTGCCGGGAGCCTTCGGAGGCTCGGGCCACTGACCCTCCCGGAGGCCTCTGTGCCTGGACTTCTGGGGACGAGCGTCCTGCTGTGGAGCAAGAGGAGGTGACGGAGGCGCCCGGGCATGTGGCCAGCGCCTGGCCATGGTGGTCACCCAGCTGAACCTGGAGTTCCGCTTCCAGGGCCAGAAGCTGCGAGGCTTCAGCTGTGAGCTCACGCGGTCCCCCCACGGGGTGCCCCCCGAGACCCCCCTCTCCACGACGTGCCAGGTCACCGTGCCCATCCTGCTGTCGGGCCTGGGCATGATGGCCGCGGGCCTGCTGATGAACGCCGTCCAGGTGGGTGCGGGGCCCGGGGAGGGCGTGCGCTCGGACCTGGGCGTCGGGGGGTCCCCTGTGCACCCAGCATCTGTGCGCCAAAGCGTCACTTGGACGTCCCTCCCCAGGCTTGGCCAGCGCAGCCCGTCTCCTGGAGCTCGGCTCCCGTCCTGGCCAAGGTGTGGGCACGGGCAGGGCCTGCCTCCCACCTCCCTGCCTCAGTTTCCCCATCTGTAAAGTGGGCCGAAGGCAGCACCCACCTTGCTGAGAGCTGGGAGCCTGTGTCCTTGTCCTGTAGGGCCAGGTCACTGGCACGGCCGCCCCTCGACAGAGCTGGGGGGACTCACCGGGGGCCCAGGGGGCCAGGCTGGCGGGGTCTGGGGTCTGCACCTGAACCTTGAGATCTGTGTGTCCTGAGTGTGATTCGGGTGACGTCACTTGGAGCAGTGAGGGGTGTCTGCTGCCTGCTGTGACGTCCCCGTGGCGCGACTGCTGCGCTAGGGAACCTAGAGAGGGGCGGGCGCAGGCCTGTGGTCCAGCTGCTCGGGAGGGTGGACGCGGGGTGCTGCCCACGGCTTCGTGGAGGCTGCTCCCTGGTCTTTGAGGGTCCCACCTGCAGAGGTGAGGTGGCCTGGGGACTTGCCTGCCCCTCGCCAGCCCAGACAAGGGGACACGGGGCAGCCACCACCCAGGAGAGGCCGTCACACTTAGGAATGGGACGCTGCCCGAGTGTCGGGGTGGGTGGCCCATGAAGTCCCATGGGACAGGAAACAGCAGTGTCGGGGCCAGAGCCGGGGCCCACCCCAGCGCCACGCACGTGCAGATGAAGAAAATAAACAGCTCCATCAGGACTGCGCTCCCACACGCCTGCACACGCACACGCACACACACAGTCTGGGTGTACAGGGAAGCGCTGACGGGGATCTCGTGGACCCTCCGTCTCGTCTGATTCCTAGCTTTTCTTTCTTTGGTGCCAGGGATGGAGCCCGGGGGCCTTAACCCCTGCGCCCGTCCCCAGCCCTTGTTACATTTTATTGAGAGCCAGGGCCTCGCTGAGCAGCTCAGGGCCTCAGTGGCCGAGGCTGGCCTCCAGTTTGCAGTCCTCCTGCCTCAGCCTCCCGAGCTGTTGGGATGACAGGTGTGCGCCCTGTGCCCAGCTGCCTCTGACTTCTGATGCCATGATCCACGAGCAGAGTCCCCCCGTATGTTTGGGGACCACGTGAGGACCTGTCGGTTGAGCACCTGCTCGGGTGTGGATTTGGCAGTGGTGGTTGTAAGTGGCTGGGTGACAGTCACATCAGTGTGACTACAGTCTGTCCTTGGAGCAGTATCGAAGATGCCCTGGAGGGTGAGGCTGGGACAGCGAGGAAGACCGGGGTAGTCATGGCCAAGGCTCAGCCACCCCCACCCCATATGGCAGAAGCAGCATTGTGCCCCATCCCAAGGTGACAGGGACAGAGGCCTAGGTGTTGCTGAGGGGCGGTCACAAAAGTCTGACTGTCAGGTTTGGGACGAGGAGGGGTCGAGACAGGAAAGAGGGCCACAGGTGGGCCTCTGCAGGACACCCAGCGAGCACTCCACGGGGTGCACAGGGGCGACACTGGGTCTGGTCACCTCCCCTGTGCAGGCCCGCGGTGCCTGTCACTGGACTTGTCCCTGCTGCCTGTGACAGTCTTGCGGGAGAGGACAGGGTGAGCCAGCCGGCCGCCCCAGGACGCATGTGAGGGACTCTGTGTCCTGTGTCACGGGAGCCTGGGGCTGATGCTGCCGGGAATACAGGGAGGCAGGGACCGTGCTGATAAGGGCTTCGGCCTTTGCCCGGTGACATTGTTTTCCTCTGTGACCTGGGCCCGGATGCTGGAGTGCCCGCTGTGTGGGGGTCAGGGCGAAGCCCAGCAGAGGAGCAGTAAACGGAGGTCTGAGGGCGTGGAGGGGCGCACGCCTGTCGTTCCGCCCCTCGGGAGGCTGAGGCAGGAGGACCACAAGTCGGAGGCCAGCCTCGGAACTCAGTGAGGCCCTGTCTCACTTGGCTCCTGGGTCCAGTCCTGGTGAGAGCAGGAAGGAGCCCCCCGCACTGTTGCGACTCCATTTCCCCCTGCTGTATTGGTGCCAGGACTGTACACGGTGCTCTGTGGCACTTGGTGACACCTGGTGCATGCACATGACCTGATTGGGCCACTCCCAGAGCCCCCTTCTCCTCACCTCTGGTCTCCCTTCTATTTCCATGAGGCCCTCTCCCCCTTATAACTTCCCCAGTCCCCACTGTGAGGGGGAACCTGACCAGGGGACATCTCCCGGGACCCCCACTGTCCTGTTGTCACCATCCCCAGGAGGACAGCCAGGGCGGCTTGGAGATGGCGCCTGCGCCCCCTAGAGGTGCGGTGGGTGGGCGCGTCTCCACCAGGGACGGGAAGGAGAGCCGGCGACCAGCGTCCCCACAGGTGCAGGGCCTGTCCTTAGGCCTAGAGTCGCAAAACCAGGCGACTTCTGTGTCGGTCACAGGCAAAGGCCAGGCTGGTGGAGGAGGCTGTGAGCCCCGGAGGGTGTCGGGAGTCGGTTTCAGGGAGCAACCTGATGGCACGTTAAGGAGGGAAGCGTCGTTTTCTTCTCTGCAAAATCTTTTTCTTCCAATTTTCTCAAAATGTGTATCTCTTTCTTTCTTTCTTAGTTTGTGCATCTGTGTGTGTGTGTGTGTGTGTGAGAGAGAGAGAGAAAGGCACACACACACACCAGGGATTGAACCCAGGGGGGATTGACCACTGACCACACCCGACCTTTTTATATTTTAAGACAGATTCTCACGAAGTTGCGGAGGCCGGCCTCCAACTTGCGATCCTCCTGCCTCAGCCTCCCCAGCCACTGGGATGGCAGGCGTGGGCCACTGCGCCCAGCTTGTGTGAATTTGTCAGTGTTTGCTGAGGTGGCGTCTCCGTCACGCAGGTGCTTTGAAACATTCAGGGTCTGCAGACCTGTCATCCCAGATCCCTGGGAGGCTGAGACGGAGGATCACAAGTTGGAGGCCGGCCTCAGCCAAGGGCTGGGCGTGTGGCTCAGCGGTCGAGCACCCCTGGGTTCAACCCCCCAAAAGTCGAAGGCCCAGCTCGGAGCTGGACAGTGACAGACGCAGACTCGCTGCCCAGGAGCAGAGGGCACCAGGGCCCCTCACCCGTGGGAGGGGGGTCGCTGCCCCACAGCAGCTGGCTGCGCAGATGTGACCGGGACCCTGTCACTTTGAATTCTGCACTGATTTCCTACCAGGCGAGCCAGGTCCTGGGCCTGTCCCCTGCCCTGTCCCCTGCCCTGCCCGCTACAGGCCGGAGAGGGGGGCCCAGGCCCATTGGTGCTGTCACTGAGACCGCAGTGTCCCCAGCCCCACTGACCTGGTGCTTAGTTCAAAGCCACCCAAGGCGTCGCTTGCCTGGTGGCTTCTGTGGGGACCAGGAAGTCCCCGCCACAGGCTCTCGGGACGTCGGGGGAGACACCAGGCGGGCGCTTGACCCCCCGCCCTCTTGCAGCACTGGCCCGTGTTCCTGGAGGTGAAGGACCTGCTGACGCTGGTGCCACCCCTCGTGGGGCTCAAGGGGAACCTGGAGATGACGCTGGCCTCGCGGCTCTCCACCGCCGTAAGTTGACGGGGGACCAGGAGCCTGGCTCGGGGACAGCGCTCCCACCACCAGTTCCCCCAGGTGGCTTCAAGGAGGGCCAGCGCCTCCAAAGAGAGGAGTGGGCTGATTGTCCTGGTCCGGGCTTAGGAGAAAGACCCACCGAGTTGATTTTGAGACAGGGCCTCGCTGAGTGGCTGAGGCTGGCCTCCCGCTCACAGTCCTCCTGCCTCAGCCTCCTGAGCTGCTGGGATGGTGGCACGCACCCCTCCCCGGCTGCCTGTGTGATTCCCAGCCAAGCCCCGGGTCTGAGGCTGGCTCTGTTCAGGACCTCCTGATGGCAGGTCACCTTAAGTTGCAGGACCAGTGCAAAATCCAGGTGGGGACAGATGGCACCTCAGTTAAGCCACAGTGACTTCCGATCCGTTTGCTAGGGCTGCCAGAACCACCACCGGCTGCCTCCAGCCACGGGACACACCGTCCCCTGGGTCTGGAGGCGGCAAGTGTGAGACCCTGGGCCCCTCTCCTGGCTTCTGGCCGTTGGGGACACCCCTTGGCCCACACGGCCGTCACCTGATCTCTGCCTGGTCTTCAGCTGGTGTTCTGGGTGCAAGGGTCCAAACCCTGGTCACGTGCTGAGCCATCTGGACTCGCCCTGATCAAGGGCGTCTGCAGAGACCCTGTTCCCACTAAGGCCACCGCCCAGGAGCTGGGTCACGGCTGCAGCACCGTGTTAGGGACCCGGTGGCAGCCCTCAGTGTTTTCTGGAATAAATTCAAGAGGGGAAAGTGTGTGTGAGACTCAGTCAGGTGCGGCTGGCTCAGGGCGCCTCCTGAAAACACAGGTCAACAAATAAAGGTCAGCTGCCCAACCATGGCCGCGAGGGGACAGCGTCCTCCATGGGCACCCCATGGCTTCTGTGCCAGGCCCAGAAGAGCAGAGGAGCCGAGGGGCACGTAGACGGGAGTGCAGGGCCACACGGTCACCCTGGCCCCCACAGAGACTCCGGAACCCTACTGTGGAGTCACCCGACAGATGGGTGCCAGTGACCATGAGCGTGGCCACTGCGGGTGACACTGGGGATGTGAGGTCTGAGCACTGAGGTGGCGGGCACTGTCTCCTGGCCCTACACGTTGGTGGCTAGTGGGACTCTGCGTGTGGCCACCCTCCTGGGGGTTCTGAGAAAGGTGTCCCCAGGAGTCGTGCCGAGCCCAGCGCAGGGTGGAGTGCAGGAGTCCCTATGTGACCATGGGAAGGTGACAACCCCTTCACCCCCCTGCGTCTCATCCAGTGAAGTGCCATCCCCCCCTTGGGTCAGCGTCCACGTATCAAAGAGGACACTTGGCCTTTGGTTTGGAGGCTGGCTTGTTTTGCTGAGCATGACAGTCCCCGGCTCTGTCCATTTACCCACAAACGCCATCGTTTCACTCTTCTTTGTGGCTGAGTAATATTCCACTGGGTACAAGCACCGCGTTTCCTTGTCGTTCATCCCTGAAGGGCCCCTGAGTTGAGCTGCCGTAGGAGTGACGTGCCGTGTCACCACAGAACACAGGTTTGAAGTCCCATGGGAGTGTACATCTCTGGTGTCCCTCTCAGTCCCTCGTAGGTCTCCTGGCTGGATTTGTGCATCTCTTTTCTCAGATCCCTGCAGTTTGTGGCCATTAGTCCTTCAGACGAGCCCCTTCCTGTCTCTGCCCTCTGCTGTCCCCGTCCCACCCCCGTCCTCCCCAGCTGCAGCCCTCCTCTGCTTCTTCCTGCTGGTTCCATGGGGACCCTGAGTGGAACCATTTGTTCTGCACTGAGGACGGGCGCGGTGGCCTGTCACCCCAGCGGCTCTGGAGGCTGAGGCAGGAGGATTAAAGTTGGAGGCCAGCCTCAGCCACTTAGCGAGACTCTGTCTGTAAATACATCAGAAAATCTAGGGCTGGGGCTTGGGGTCAGGTGGCCCTGGGTCGAGTGGCCCTGGGGTCAATCCCTGGTACCAGAAATCAAGGAGCAAAGGATCCTGGGACGTGTTTGTCGGATGGTCAGGGGAGGACAGGAGGTTGTCACCCCACGTCACACGGTTCTCAAGGAGCGGTCCCTGCTGTGTCCCCCCGTCCTGCAGTGGAGGCTGGGTCAGAGTCCTTGGACTGGTCTCCGTGCGGTGGCACTCGCTGGGCCCCTGTGGAGACGCGGCCGCCCACCTGCGCCCTGCTCTGTCCCTCCCAGGCCAACACCGGGCAGATCGACAGCCCCCGGGAGAGACACCGCGTCATCAGCAGCAACCTCGCCCTGGTCCAGGTGAGCGTCCCCTAACCCCTGGACACACGGCCTCTGTCCTCTTGGGACCTGCAGCGGGATCGTTCCAGTCGGGAAGGGGGAGGGCCACGGTGCCCTTGTCCCCACGCTCTGGACTGAGCTCCGAGAGCCGCTGGCCACGTCCATCTGTTGGTGGGGCAGCTGGAGGCTCTGCACACGAGGGCGGGGGACACTGCTCCTGGGACCCGGAGGCCTCCCTGCCTCCTGGCCTCCCAGCCTCCTCCCTTCCATGCTGGCTTCTCCGAGAGTCACCCACACTTGGTGGCCTCTCGCCTCCCTGTCCACACCAACAGGTCCCCCTCGTTGGCACATGATGGGCCTGTTACCTGGGAGGCCCCCCGTGTCGCCCAGTGGGACTCCACCCTGCCCAGCGTGAGGGCAGGAAGCTCACGGGGCCAGGGGTCCTGGGAGGCAGTGAGGTCCCCATGGTGTGGGTGGTGGCAGCTACGGTTTGGACTTAGGGTGTCCTCCAGGGCCACCGGGAGGTGGTGGGACGTATACAGTGGTGGCCCGAGTCAGGCCATGCCCTAGAAGGGGCCGCAGGACCCCAGCGGCCTCCTTGCTCTCCTGCTTCCTGGGCATGAGGTGACAGTGGGGCCAGTCGTCCTGGGCGTGCTGAGGACGCCAGGCTGAAACGCTGTGGCATTTTGGTTTCCTCTTTTTTTGAACCCAGGGATGCTTCGCCCCTGAGCCGCGTCAGGGTCTCACTGACTTGCTGAGGCTGGCCTCCCACTTGTGATCCTCCTGCCTCAGCCTCCCACCCTCCGGGTTTAAATGTCGAGGAGTTTGTTTTTGTTTTCAGAAACATCTGTCTCTGACCTCCCCGGCCATCTTTACGTGCCCACGTTCCATCTTGATTGGACACGGCGCCTGTGTCGTCCCCAGTGTTCACACGTCCATGATTCAAGTTTATTGCGCTAGATTTTAAGATTTCAAGCCGGGTTTGGTGGCGCTCGCCTATAACCCCAGAGTCTCTGGAGGCTGAGGCAGGAGGATTGTGAGTTGGAGGCCAGCCTCCGCCACTTAGCGAGGCCCTGACCACCCCGGCCCTGGTGGTCCTTGGCGGAGGCCTGAGCAGCTGAGGCGGCCCGAGGTCCTGCCGCGGTGGGTGCAGAGGGACGGGGCAGTCTCCAGGGTCCAGGGCTGAGGGTGTTGTCCTTCCAGGGTGGACAGTGGCCAGGGACCCCCCACCCCTCATGGTGCCTCCTGCGGCCTGGTGGGAGGTGATCTGACTCCTGTCCCCACAGTTGCAGGCCACCGTGGTGGGGCTCCTGGCTGCCGTGGCCGCCCTGCTGCTGGGCGCTGTGACGAGGGAGGAGGTGGCCGTGGCCCGGGTGGCCCTGCTGTGCGCCAGCAGCGTCATCACCGCCTTCCTGGCGGCCTTCGCCCTCGGTGAGCCATGGACGGGCGGGTGGCGCTGACCGCGGTGTGGGGGGCGGGCAGAGCCCAGGGGCCTCGTGGCCCACCTGTCACCCCCCCATCTCTGTCCTTCCCGATCTCTGTCCCCCATCTCTGTCCCCACCCCATCTCTATCACCCCCATGTCTGTCCCCACCCCATCTCTGTCACTCCCCCAATCTCTGTCCCCTCCCATCTGTCACCCCCCCGATCTCTGTCTCCCCTGATCTGTGTCTTCCCCCCAATCTCTGTCCCCCCGATCTCTGTCACCTCATCTCTGTCCCCACCCCATCTCTGACACTCCCCCGATCTCTGTCACCCCCTGATGTCTATCCCACCCCATCTCTGTCCCCACCCCGTCTCTCACCCCATGATCTCTGTCATCCCCCGATCTCTGTCCCCTCCATTTCTTACCTCCCCATCTCTGTCCCCCCTCATCTCTGTCCCCTCCCATCTCTGTCCCCTCCACTTGGGTGACGCCCGACCTCAGCTCTCAAACCCCAGCTGGTCACTGCCCACACGAGGTCAGACGGGGGCCGTGGAGGGCGCGGTCCCAACCCAGGGGCTCCGCCTGGCCAGGGAGGCCCGTCCCGTCTGCTCGTCCCTGTGCCAAGACGGGCCTTGTCAGGAGCCCACCTGAGTGTCCCCGTCCCCACCCTGGCGTCCCCTCCCTGGGCAGCGGCTCCTCACAGATGGCTGCCCGGCCCTCAGCTGGAGTGAGTAGGGACAGCCGCCGTGGGGACGGGGACACTGCTCCCAGTCGAGGGCTGCAGGCTGTGGCCTGGTGCCCCCGAGGCCCTGCTCTGACACCCTGGCCTCCACTGGGACTGGGGACGCTCGCTGGAGGCCCCAGCACTGTCCTGCTCACTGTCCCCTCCCGCGGTGGCCGTCCTGTCACGGCCGGTGTCCTCCCGGGCCCTTGGGGTCCAAGGCCCAGGGTCTCACCGTCCTCCGACTCGGTGCTCTCGGGCCTTGGGGACGGTCCTGCTGCTGCTGTCCCGAGGCCCAGCAGAGGGGAAGGCGGGGACACTGGGCCTGAGCTGTCCCAGGGACGGGGGACCACAGTCGACATCAGTGTGTCACTGGCTTGTGGAGCCAGCGCTGGGGACACACAGAGGACAAAGGGTGACAGAGTGGCCTATGGCTGGGGTGGGGGCCTCACCACGCCCAGAGCTGCCTGTGCCCCCCACACTGGGCCTCAGACTCGGTCCCTGGCCTGCAGGGCCCTGCTGACCCGGGGAGTGTCCACGGGTGGTGCGGAGCCAGCGGGGACGCAGCCTGGAGCTGGCCGGGCCCATTCCCTGCCCCAGCCCCGCCCGGCCCTGTCCATATTCTATTTAGAGACAGGGCCTCCCTGAGTGCTGGGGCCTCACTGTTGCTGAGGCTGGCCTCCATCTTGGGATCCTCCTGCCTCAGCCTCCTGAGTAGCTGAGATGACAGGCGGGGGCCACCGCGCGTGGCTGTGGTAGGGACTCGAAAAGAGCTGTCCCGAGCTGGTAGTGTCCCTCTACTTGACCCCCCAGGGACTCTCCCTGGCCCACCAGCTCAGCCGTGCACTGGATTCACCCTGAACTGGGTGGCATGTCACAGGAACACCAGGCCGGGCACGGTGGCGCACCCCGTGACCTCGGCTCCGCAGGCAGGAGGGTCCCGGGTTCAAGGCCACCCTGGGCAACCTGGGGAGACCCAGCCTCTAAATAAAAAGGTGAGGCTCCCCCGGGTTCCGTCCCCAGCACGAAAAAAATACAGGGCTGTAGCCTGGTCACAGGATGTGGCTCAGACCAGCTGGCGGTGACAGTCTCAGGTGGCGCTGAGGACGCAAGTGATCACTTCCCCTTTTCTGGAAAGGCCCTCTCTCCTGTGCTGGGACTGAACCGCCTGCGTCACTCCCGGCCACAGGGTGGTCACAGTGTCGGGACACTGCAGAGACGGGTTCTTGGCCAAGCAAGCGCCTGCCAGGCTCTGTCACAGGTGGGGAGAGGGGACAGGAGACCACGTGTGACAGTCACAGTGCAGATGCCTCTCAGGTCCCCAAGGACACCGAGAGGCCACAGGTTGCGTCCTGGTGCCCAGGGACGGCCTGCCGGGCTCCCGAGATGGGCCTCCACCCCATGGGCCTCTGCCGCCTGGCCCAGCCCTGCCCTGAGGACGCTGTGCCCTCCTACCCATCCCCTGCCTCTTCCCCCAGGTTCTGTCCCTGGTCAGCCTGTCCCCCCGAGAAACCTGCAGGCCACGTCCGAGCCAGGCCCTGCCCTCCCTTTGGGATGTCCCTTCCATGCACGGGGCTGTGAGGTCACCTCTAGGTGGATGGGGTCTGGGGGCCGCCTGCGCTGATGGGGGACAGTGATTTGGCCAGCTCCTCGGCCCCCCCAGGCCACACTGGGCTCTCCTCCCACCCTCTCGGGTCTCTGGGTGGCGGGGAGGTCCCCAGCAGGTCCCCTCTGACCTCCCTGGACCTGTCCCTCTCTCTAGGCGTGCTCATGGTCTGCATAGTGATCGGCGCCCGGCGGCTGGGCGTCAACCCCGACAACATCGCCACGCCCATCGCAGCCAGCCTGGGGGACCTCATCACGCTGTCCATCCTGGCCGTGGTCAGCAGCTTCTTCTATAAACACACAGGTGGGAAGACACTCCAGGACAGGCCCGAGGCAGGCACAGGGGCCACGCCTGTCATCCCTGCAGCTGGGGAGGCTGAGGCAGGAGGATCACAGGTGGAGGCCAGCCTCAGAAACAGCAAGGCCCCCGTCTCTAAGTGAAATATAAAGGGCTGGGGACATGGCCAGGGGTCCAGTGCCCCTGGGTTTAATCCTTGGCACCAAAAAAATGGAGGAGGAGGAGGAGGAGGAGGAGGCGGCGGCGGCCAGGCCCAGATAGGTCACCACCAAGGCTGGGTGAGCACTCGGGCCCCAGGGGTGGCATTCAGAGGGGATCCTGTCCCCTTAGGAAGGAGCCGGGGACTGCAGTCATGCAGCAGGTCCAAGGACCCCTGGGACTGTGTGGCCCCTGGCTAACCCGGCAGAGCAGGTGGCATCTCCTGATCTCGTCACCTCCTGTCCTTGGGGCCACCCCCAGGCTGCTTGGGAACCAGGCAGGGTCGTCCCTTAAGTGCTACCACCTGGTCGGCATGGGACATGGCACTGGAGGTGACCACCTGGGTGGGGGCCAGGGGGAGGTGGTGACCATGTAGGTGGGGGCCCAGGGTGCGGTGTCTGGGAAGTCACCCACCTGGTGGGACAGGGGTGAGAGGTCCCCTCAGCTCGCAGTGTCCCTGGTCCCCAGCCCACGCAGCCAGGCCAGGCCTGTGACCAGCGGGTCCCCCGCAGCCGGTCCCCTTCCTCCTGCAGACAGCTGGCTGCTGGCCCCGCTGGTCTGCCTGGGCTTCGTGGCCCTGACCCCGCTGTGGGTCGTCCTGGCCAAGCGCAACCCGCCCATCGCCAGGGTGCTGAGGCTCGGCTGGCTGCCCATCATCCTGGCCATGGTCATCAGCAGGTGAGGGCGGGGCCAGGAGCTCTGGGGCCCCGGGGGAGGTGCCTCGGGTCGGGGCCAGCGGGTCCCTGGGCAGCTCCCGTCCTGGGTGACACCTCCTTCTCCCCAGTCTCGGCCCCTGCCCAGGCTCAGGGAGCCGCCCTGCCCACCCCCTGCCCACCCGGGGCCGTGGACAGAGGCCAGTCCCCTCACAGGGCCAGGCTGATGTTCCAGAGCCTCGCGGCAGCCGCAGGGACTGTGACAGCGCCCCTGTGGGACCCCGGCTGGCCCGTCCCCTCTCCTAGCAGGGGACCGTGGGGCCGCCCCGTCCCTGCCGATATGTTCGGGCCTGGGTCTCGTGCTGTGGTGCAGGCGTCCCTGCTTCTAGAAGGTTCCGAGGCCCCTTTCCTGGCCACTCTGCCCTCCCAGGCCCCAGGTCTGGCTGCAGCCTGTCGGGATCCCGAGGGCACCAGAGTCCTGGTGGCTGTGTCCTCCCTGAGGGCTGCTCCACGTGGCCAGGGGCCACCCATGACCCTGCCTCTGTCCCTCTGGGGAAGGGTGTCTGCATGTTGTCCTCTGCTGGCCCCCGGGACAGTGAGGGGGCACAGGACGGGGGACACCAGGGGCCACGGCAGGCTGGGACGGGGATGGCCCCGAGAGCTGTCTGGAGGAGCCCTGGGGCTGCCTGAGTGTCCACCGCGGTCACCGGGCGCCATCTGCTCTCCGCCCAGCTTCGGGGGCCTCATCCTGAGCAGGACGCTCTCGGAGCAGCGGTACCGCGGCATGGCCGTGCTCACCCCCGTCATCTGCGGTAGGTGCCGCACTCGGTCCCCGGGGTCCCCAGCCCCCTCCCCCCGGGTCCCCTGGCCAGGCCTTTCTCAGATGAACTGAAAGCCAAGGGGAGGAAGCCCTGCCCGGTCCCTGTCCCCGAGGTGCCACAGGCCTGCAGTCGCGGCCGCTCAGCGCAGGGCCCAGCGGCTCCCCGTGTCCCGCAGGCGTCGGTGGCAACCTGGTGGCCATCCAGAGCAGCCGGATCTCCACCTACCTGCACGTCCGCAGCTCGCCCGGGGTCCTGCCCCTGCCCATGAAGGGCTTGTGGCCCCGGCCCTGGGCCACCTTCTGCAGCCCAGGTGGGTCCAGCCCCGCAGGCCCCTGGGGACACTTTGTCTTAAAAAAGCAAGTGACATGAGTGTCTGCAGCGGTGGACGCCTGAGGCGGAGGTGACCCTCCTCCAGGTCCTCTCCCGTGTCCAGGGTGCCTACCGTCTGTCGACCTGGGCAGGTGGCTTCTTGCCCTCTGGGAGTCCAGAGGAGCAGACAGGACAGACAGACGAGCCCTGGGTCATGGACTGTGGGACGATCCAGAGGGCCAGGCCCAGGGCGTGGGGAGGGCCAGGAGGGGCAGGTGCTGGGACAGGGATCGGCGAAGCAGAGGCCCAGAGGCAGGAAGGAGCTCTGGAGGCCTGAGGCACTGGAGGCCCATAGGAGGCTCGGGGAGGAAGAAGCGGAGGCCGGGGAGAAGTGGGGGGACCCCGAGGGCCTCGGGGTCAAGCTCCAGGCTGGTCCTGTCCTGGGAGTCGGGGTGGGGGGAGCTCTGCTCTTTCTGTTGCACTTTTTGGGGGACACTGGGGATGGAGCCCAGGGACACCCAACAGCCACGTCCCCACCCCCTTTTTTTTTGGTTGTCGAGGGACGCAGTGTCTCTATTTTTATGTGGCGCTGAGGGTCCAGTCCACTGCCTCCCACATGCCAGGCGGGTGCCCTCCCACAGAGCCCGGTCCCCAGCCCCTTTTCTATTTTATTTAGAGGCAGGGCCTCACCAGGTGGCTGAGGCTGGCCTCCAACCTGTGATCCTCCTGCCTCGGCCTCCTGAGTGGCTGGGAGGCCCTGGCACCACCCCGCCCCGTCACCTTAGCTGTTTTTATCACACGCTCCCTGTCGGCCTCCTTGGAGGTTCCCGTGTCAAGCAGCGAGGCTGAGTCACAGTGTCCCTGATGTCCCCAAGCTCTTTCCCACCCCACTGCCCGCACCTGTTCTCTTGCCTGTGCCCGGAATCTTCTCCCCAAAATGTAGCTCTCAGCTGAGATCTCGGGGTCACGTCCCTGAGGGGCCCTCTGACCCGGGGGACTTGTCCCTCCTCTCGCACCCACAATGCCCCGCTGTGTCACCAGGCTGACGGTGGCGGTCACAGTTTGAAATGCCCCTTGGTGCTCTGCTGCTGTGACTCGGCTCCCTTCCTGGACACCAGCCCCGTGGGGTCAGGCGGGCACCGTGGGGTCAGCTGGGAAGGCTGTGGCCCTGGCTGCCGCGCGGTCACAGGGGCCCGGTCCTGTGTCCCTGCAGAGATCAACTCCACGTCGGCCCGCGTGCTGCTCCTGCTGGTGGTGCCCGGCCACCTGCTGTTCTTCTTCGTCATCCGCCTGGTGGAGGGGCCGGCGGTGGCCAGCAGCAGGACCTTCGTGCTGCTGTACCTGCTGGCTGGCCTGCTCCAGGTGAGGACGCTGACCAGCGCACGAGCTCACTGGGTCAGGCCGCCGGCTTTGTCCCCTGCCCTCAGGAGCCACTGTGCAGTGGCAGTGTCCATGGCTCAGAGGACAGGGCAGGCCTGGCCCGCCCGGGGTGCTGCAAAAGACATGCGCGGCCTCTGGTCAGGGCTGGTGGCCTGGAGGACGGTGGCGTGTGGATTTGCCCTGGAAGGTTCTGGAAAGGCTAAGTGGCCAGCGCTGCAGGGCAGAGTGTTCTCGTAGACCCTAGTGGGGGTCCCAGTGGGGTCTCAGGAACCGAGCTGAGGCAGCAGGTGGGTGGCAGCAGGTCTGTGTGGCACTGCTGGAGGCCAGAGCAGGAAAGGGCCCCCAGGAGGGACAGGCCCCCAGGAGGGACAGAGGAGGGTGGCCTTCTGTAGCCAGAGCCCCAGCCGGGCTTCGGAGCGGCCTGTCCTGTGTGGCCAGAAACTTATAAAAAGGGGCATTTGAGCCGGGCACCCACTGCCGTCCCAGCGGCCCGGGAGGCTGAGGCAGGAGGATCTCAAGAGTGGGAGGCCAGCCTCAGCAAAGGGCAAGCCCTGTCTCCAGATGAAACACCAACGGGGCGGGGCCATGGGCGGGGCGGGGCCATGGGCGGGGGCGGGGCCATGGGCGGGACAGGGACGCGGGGATGGGACAGTGGGCGAGGCCCTGGGTTCAGTCCCTGGTGCCACAAAAAAGCCTGGGATTCAGGTGGCCCTGGGGTCCATCAGCGGCGCCAAGGAGCTGTTCCAGGGGGACTGGCCACACGGGAGGGGACCCAGTGTCACCCACTGCTCGGGGTCCCAGGGACCCGGCGCCCTCGTGGTGACCAGCACCAGGCTCGGCCCCCGGAGGCTGGAGGCGCCCCTGAAGCCCGCCTGGTGCCCCTGCCGGCCCTGACCCTCTGCCTGTGTCCCCTGTGTCCCCTGCTCTCCAGGTGGTGGTCCTGCTGTACCTGGCGGAGGTGGCGGTGCGGCTGACGTGGCACCGGGGCCTGGACCCCGACAGCCACTGCATCCCCTACCTCACGGGGCTGGGGGACCTGCTGGGCACCGGGCTCCTGGCGCTCTGCTTCCTCGCCGACTGGTCGCTCGCGGGCGGGGCGGCGCCGGGCGGCGGCTCCGCGTGGACCCCCGGCCCCCCCTGACGGCGCCCGGGCGGCGGGACGCTGGCTGTCCCCTGCAGGATCCTCAGCGGTCACTCGCCCGCCCCGCAGCGGCCCCCACCGCGGAGCCGCGCGCACCGCCCCTTTGGACGCCGGAGACGGACTCTGAGGCCCGGAGCCTCATGTGCGCGTGCGCGGAGCTGCCGGCCCCCGAGTGTCGGAGTGCGCATGCGCGGGGCGGGGCTGGGCTCGCACCTGCGCAGGAGGCCGGCGTCGGTCCCCAGGCCTTCACCGGTCGCCGCTTCCTCGTTCTGTTCTGTTTAGTTTTTTTTAGTTGGAGATGGACACGGGGTCTGTATTTTTATGCGTGCCCGAGGCGAGCGCCCCGGACCCCGAGCCCCTCGACCCCGGCCCGTCCCCTCCTGTCTGTCCCAGCCGGGACTTGTGTCCCCCGCAGCCGTCGGAGAAGTGGAATAAACCCGCCGCCTCCTGGCCTCTCGCGTCCTCAGCGTCGCGCGGGGTGGACCCCGAGCCCTACCCCCACCCCCGAGGACAGGACCTGACCCGGGTCACGGTGGGTCCGCAGAGATGGAAGGAGTGTGCGATCGCGGCTGCCGTCGAAGGGCAGAGTGGCCAAGGGGGGCTGGGGCTGGGGCGGGACAGCCTGGCCTTGCCAAGCCGCGCCCAGCACGGAGGCCGGTCATCACAGGCTGGGAGGCTGAGGCAGGAGGATCACAAGTTGGAGGCCAGCCTCAGCCACTTAGCGAAGCCCTGAGCTACTCAGGGCTCCCCCCTGGCACCAAGAAAAGCGCAGTTCCCCGCCCCCCTTTGATGTGCACTGGAGGCTGTGGTTGCCGACTGAATGCTGGTGACCCTGGGCTCCGGTGGATGTTGAATGAATGAACTCTCCTAGAGGAGGTGGTGACACGGCGTCTGGCAGCCAGGCACCCCGCCTAGAGCCCGAGGCAAGCACCTACCGCAGGGTGTGTTTACTAGGGCGTGACGGGGACTTCTCCTGGGATGGAGGAGGAGGGGGCTGAGGCTGGCCTCCCGAGGAGGGAGGGCGCTCTGCCTCTCTTACACCGGGGACCTGCTCTGCTGTCCTCGCTCTCCCTGTCTCTTTCCTTCCTGCCGGTGGGATGGCCCAGGTGGGATGGCGGGAAGGTGGGGAGCAGATGCACAGGGGGGGCCCAGGACACAGGAACAACTTTTCCAAGCCCCTGTGGGCGTGTCCTCCGGGTCCCCAGCCCCGGGTCTCCCGGCGGGACCACTGCTGTCCTCCCCGTCCAGGCTGCGTGTGACGCAGGCCCCTGTCCCCTCAGGCCTGGAGAAGCCGGTGGGGTCACTCGGGGACACTGAGCCCAGCATAAGTGATGTCCTGGCAGGTGGAGGGCCCAAGACCTGAGGACAGCAAGGCCATCGTGGCACCTTGAATAGGGTCGCGGCAGCAACTCTGTCACTGGGAGGCTGGCTGAGGGTCCCCAACCGCCCTGAGGACCCCGAATCCTCTTCAGTTCCCAAAGGCAGGGTGGCCGAGGCCTGGGAGTGCCACAGCTGGCCCGTGTCCCCAGAGAGCGAGGACCCCACCTTCCTCCAGTCCCTGTCCCTCCCATCCAGATTGTCACGCACCCTGGCCAGCGGCCACAAGGGCGGCAGCACAGGTGACCGAGAGCCAGGTGTCCCCAAGGTCCCGCTTATGCCAGGATTCTCAGGGCGAAGTGGGGTCCTGAGAGCCGCGACCCCGTGGGAAGATGGGGCGGAGGGGTGGCTCCCTGGGGACCGTCCCCAGGCGGCTCTTTGGGGCCTCCCAACCCCCAGCTTCCTACAGCCCCCTTGTGTCCCCCCGCAGCCGGGCCCGAGGGACGCAGCTGGCCGTCCCTGCACTGGGACCTGTGGCACCAGGAGCCCGAGTCAGCGTCCCCTGAGCTGTTCCCGTGTCTGGTCACAGTGACAAGCTGACAGTGTGTCCTCTGGCTCAGCCTGATGGCTGGGGGACAGCTGCAGGCCCGTTTCCTGGCCGAGGGTCACGCGGATGGCCAGAGCCCAGGGAGCTGTCCTCTGAGGCTCTTCCTGAGGAGCACAGCATCTCCCCAGGGGACAGGTGACCCCAGGACATTCCAGTTGGCTGAGCCGAATGCATCAGGGTGGGGTGGGGACGTGGGCGGGCAGGGGGCAGGGCCAGGTCCCCAGAACAGCCATCTGGAAGGGTAGGGGCGCCGCCAGCTAGAGGCCACCACTTCTGGTAGAGGCCAGGCGTGTCCCTGGGGAAACGGGCACAGTGTCCACAGGGCAGGATCGGGGGTAGGACTCAGGGGACAGTGTGGAAGGGGACGTGCCTTAGGGCTCCACTGCCAGTGGCTTCCCCAGAAGACAGACGTCAGGAGGTCAGTCCCGGCCCAGAAGGGACTCTGCCTGGACTCCCTGACTCCTGGAGGCTCACGCACCACAGAGGTGGACACTCGGGTGGCAGCTGAGGTGTGGAGGGGTCCCCTCTAGCCGGATGACCATGTCCCACGCCGAGGCCCAGGAGGCAGACCTGACCCACAAGCACCTCCGTGTGCACTGTCAGTCACGGGGATAGAACGTTCTGGGTCATCAGGAGCGGAGGCTGCACTGGGGGGAGGCCGGGAGGCCAGAGTTGGCCTCAAACCAGCCAGGAGCTCCATGGGAGGCCTGGAGGCTCGAGGTGGCCGTGGCTCCAGGCCTGGAACGTCCCTCCTGAGCAACTTTCGGAGTCCTGGAGGCCCCTCCTGACGACCTGACTCTGTCCTGGGCCCCCACTGGGCTGTCACCCCGCTCACCACCACCCCTGGCGTTTGGAGCCATCTGGCTTCCGGGCGGGCACAGCAAGGGTGCCACATGCCAGTGTCACAGGGGATCAAGGACGTGGGCTCAGTGTTCCCTGAGCCACTGTGTCACGCAGTTTGGCTGTGCAGATGTCCCCTACCCTGAGCATGTGACACTGGGAAACTGCAGGACAGGTGGCCTCTCTGGGCCCAAGGTACATCTGCCCTGTCTCAGTGACAACTGCCTCTGCCACCATCACCTGGAAAACGGCCTCCTGCCCTCCCAGCCGCTGGCCTGGCACACGTGAGGCCCTGAGTCTCAGCTCCGCATGTAAGAAAGGAGTGAAATAAAGGCCCATGGGCGACCAGAGACACATGGAATAACTCAGATGCTGGGGCTGCACCTGAGGGAGGCTGGGAGGCCAGCCTCAGCCTCTGAATGTCCTCTCCTGTTTCCCGAACTATTGCACCAGCTTTGTGACACTTGTCCTCTTGGGTGGCAAACTGTTAAATCATCAGTGAATACAAATAATTCAGCCTCCAGTTCTCAGGCCTCTGGGCCCGTCTAGGTGTGGTCAACCCATGAGGACACAGGTAGTACGAGTCAGTCGGTGCTGCTGTAACAAAGCACCTTGCTCATGGGACCCAGGTCACATGATCTGCCCTGGGCAAGCTGGAGGCCTAGGAAATCCGGTGGCACCATCCAAAGGCCTGAGAACTTGGGGGGACCTGGGGGGAAGCTCCCAGTCCTGAGCCAAGGGTCCGAGATGGTGGGGTGGGGTGGGGGGGGTACAGGAACCTGTGGTGCGATGGCCAAGGGCTGTGCCGGTCCCCATAGAGAGTGAGTCCACCCTGCCTCTGCTGCGGAGGACAGGTGACACCTGTGGGCATTGGTGGGACGGGATTGTCTGGTTTCCCCCCAGAAGCACCTCCAGGGACCACCCAGCGAGTGTGCTCTGCTGTGGGGTCCCCCTTGGCCCAGTCAACGCCCAAAACCAGACACCGCAAGAGGCTCCCCTAGTGACCTCACCTTCAGAGGATGTCCTTAGTCCCCTCTTAGCCCCTTCGTCTTTGTTTTTGGTGCCAGGGGTTGAGCTCCAGGACACTCACTCAACCACTGGACCAATCGCAGCCTGTTTTATCCTTTATTTTGAGACAGACCCTAAGTGGCTGAGGTTGGCCTCCAACTTGTGATCCTCCTGCCTCAGCCTCCTGAGCTGCTGGGAGGACAGGAGTGTGGCATGGTGCCCAGCTAAGCTCCGCCCCCTTTCCCCCCCAATGTTATTGGATTTTCCTGGACCAAGGGCCAGGGCTTGGGTGGGTTCCCTGGGTCTGTGTCCCAGAGACGCCCCATCTGTCTGCTACAGGGAGAGGATCTCATCCCTGGACAGCACCTCATTTGACTGGGTCCCCTGCCTGGGCTGCTGCTTCCTGCTTCCCTTTGTCTCCAAGGCCCCCGGGGACATTTCCTGGTGGCCCCTTTGGTCCCTTGGACTTCCCCAGCCTTTTCTGGAACTACCCAGGTCCCTGTCCCCAGGGTTCAGTTCCCTGAGGGGTGGGGGCTGCAGCTGAGGTGACTGCTCTCCTAGTGCGTCCCCTCTACTCTGCCGTCCCTGCTCCAGTCCAGGCCTCCTTGTCACCAGGCTGAGGTGGCGGCTCTGTTCCTGGACAGGTCTGCAGGGTGCGGGCAGGTTCCACACCAGGTGGCCTCCCCCGTGGTCCCCAGAAGATCCAAGGGGTCTGTTGCCATCTCTCCAATGGGAAGGGACCCCGCGAGGCCAGCTCACCCAGGGGACCCGGGGGCCGGCCGTCCGTCCCTGGCCATGACGTGACAAGCGGCGGGTATTCGATGGCTTTATTTTACATGGCTGTACAGCTCGTGTGGAAACTTTAAAAAAAATATACAAATCCATGATCCCATCGTCGTCCCAGATTGTCTTTTTTGTGTGACGTGGCCAGCTGTGTCCCCGAGGGGGTCATGCTCCGCTCGCTTGAGACTCGAGTCCCACGTGTGTCCCCAATGTGACAGTGAAGAGAGATGACGTGGCTGCCCCAGGTCTGCCACCTGCTCCCACCCCAGGGGACATGATGCCATGGCTGGGTGACAGGTGGGGACCCACAGCCTCGTGAATGTGACATGGGGACAGCAGCTTGCTGGTGGCTCATGCTCCCCAAACCGGGTCTGAGAAGTGGGACCCCCATCCTGAGCCCGGTGACACCCTTCCAGAAACATCTGAGAAGACACGGGTGACACTGGAGCCCCAGGGGTTGGGACCAGAGGCCACAGTTTCTCAGGAGCCGCCGTCACCAGGCCTGTCCTGGCGCCACAGCGCGGACCCAGCGCAGGGGACACTGTGAGAGGCCGAGGCTGGGCGTCCACGTGGCCCTGCCATGTCTCTTTCTGGAACAATCTAAAAGGTGCCCTTTGACTCGACCCTCGGTTGGGAAAGATGGAGGAGAAAAGCTGACATCTAATGTTGTCACTTGGGCCATTTGTCAACAGAAGCATGGGCAGGTTCTGCAGATGTGCAACACAGAGCCACGCACCGGGGACATGCAATCCCATGTCACTTTCCTGTCACAACAGTGGCCTGGAGCCGTGACACGGGGCCCTGTCTGCGGGATTCGGCCACAGGGACCACGCAGAGCTCCTTTTGCAGACCTGCTGGTGCAGTGGGTGACCTCAGTGACATGGCAGAGGGGGCACGGGATGGCGCAGTGGGTGACCTCGGTGACACAACAGGGGCACAGGAAAGGAAACAGCCGATGGCCCTGGGTGGCCCGCTGTCCCCAGGCTCAGGGATGCGAACTGGAAAGGAGGCCGCGGGTGACTCAGGCGCAGCCCTGGCGCCAGGGACCGAGGTGTCACCAGCAAACAGAAGCAACAAGAGCAGGGCCAGGTGGGGACACCCCTTGACTGGGGACCAGGTGGCAGCGGGGGTCCCGGGGCGGCCTCAGTGGTGTCATGGGGGGGTGGGACGAGCACATGGAGTCACAATGGCCACGACACGGGGACACAGGTCGCCCTGCTGCAGGTGCTCGGGGCACCTCCAGGGCGGCCGGTGACATCCGGGACGGGACAGGGGGCGGGCGGCGGTTCTCGGGGCGCCCCGTGGGGACTTGGAGGAGCGGGGGGCTGTGCTTGGAGGAGACGCCGCGCTCAGGTCCAGCTCCGGCGGCCGGCGACAGCGTCCGGGGGACTGAGGGGCGGAGGCCCGGGACACCGGCTCCTGAGGGGACTGCGGAGGCTCCGTCCATAAAATGGTCGCCCGGAGCGGGCGGGGCTCACCCAGGACTGTCACCCGGCCCAGTGGGTGACGCTGTGCCCGAGCGGGTGCCGGCCACTGTCACCTGTCGCTCGGGCCCGGGGCGCGCTTCCTGGCGGGTGGGGCTGGGGCGGTGTCGCAGCTACCTGTACAGCGGGGGTGCGGTGTCGCGGTGTCGCGTCTATTTATAGGTTGATACTACGTGACGTCTACGTGCGGACTGTCGCCGCCCGCTCAGGCCTACCTAGCGTCTCGCCCTGGCCGGCGACAGGCGCGACGCGGCGAGCCGGGGACGGTCCTCCGGCCGCCCGCGGGGTCCGCTGCCTGGTCCTCGTCGCCCGGCGGGGACGCCGCGGTCGTGGGCGCGGGGCCGGGGCGGGGTCCCGCCTTGGGCTGCGGCGGGGGACGCAGCCGAGGCCGGTCCGTCGAGGTCCCCGCCGGCCGCCTACACGACCGTGCTGATGCCGCTGGCCTTGGCCTTGCCGCCTCCGGGCGGCGGCGGGGCGGGCGGCTGGCCGTGGTGGTGGCCCGGGTGGGCGTGGCCGGCGTGCGCGTGGCCGGCGGGCAGCGGCGGGTGGCCGTGCGCATGCGCCGCGTAGGGGGCGTGGCCGGCGTGCGCGCCCAGGTGGAAGGCGTGCGCGTGCGGCAGGTGCGCGGGCGGGTGGAAGTGGTGGTGGTGGTGGTAGGGCGGCGGGTTGGGCGGCAGGTGGCAGTGCTGCGCGTGGTGGCCCTCGGGGGGCGCCGGGGCCGGGCCGCCGGGGCCGGGGGGCGGGGGCTTCCCGCGGCGGCTGCCGAACAGCGAGCCCAGCAGCGAGGCGGGCGCGGGCGCGCGCGGCGGGCCCTCGCGGGCGGGCGGTCTCCGGCGCAGGTGCGGGCTGCTAATGACGGACCCCTGCGAGGAAGCCAGAGAGCGGTTAGGGGACAGTCGCCTCCCTGCCGGCCGCGGAGGGCGCGTGCGGGACAGCGCGGGCTGGGCCGGGCCGGGTGGCTGCGGGCGGGGGTGGCCCTGCCCTGCGTGGTGGCGCGCCGCCTGCCCGGGGCCCTGGGGTCCGTGGCCGGGCCGGGACCCGGCTCCCCTGACGCTGCCCTCCGCTCCGGGGACCTCGGGGCCGCGCCCCTGCAGGAGATCGGGGAGGTGGCCGCGGGGACGGGTGGGGCCTCGTCCTGGGGGCGTGGCCTGCCCAGGCCCTTCGCTGCCGCTACCTACTTGCAGACCAAGCAGGGGTGGGGACGGGGGAAAGGACCCGCCAGGCCAGAGCGGCCGGCTGTCGCTGTCGCGCAGCCCGCGGGCCCCCGAGCTAGCTAAGCAAGCCCACGTCCCGCCGCGGCGCGGCCAGCGACACTCCGCGACGAAGCGATGACATGGAGCGCGAAGCCAAGCCAGAGACAGACACCACAGGGCGGGCGCCCAGGACGGGTTATCCATGCGGGGGGACCACGGGGACGGATGGGGAGAAGCGGGAACAGAAACGCCACCTCCGAGCCCCCCCACCGTGGGCAAGCGCGAGCCGCGGGGACAGTCGGGCAGAGGCCGCATGCAGGGGCCCAGGCAGGCAGGGGCCGTGGCCGCGTCTCTGTGGGGGGAGCCAAAAGAAAAAAACGACAACAGAGAGAAACCGGGGCGGGAGGCGACAGGGGACAGCCGGCTGGACGGGGTCTTTCCTACTTACTTCCAGATTGCTCTCTAGCGATCCTGCACTGCTGCGGCGCCCTCGCTTCCCTGCCCAGAACATGCAATACCAGAGGTTAGACACCACAGGCACCGGCCGGGCGCCGCCTGCCCGCCTGCCAGGGACACCTTGGCCGCCACCGCCCTAGCAACGCAGCTGAGCCGGCGGGCTGCACCTGCCGGCCTGGGCCAGGACAGGGGGTCTCTCGACAGCGCTGGGGCGCCCCGGGAGGGACAGAGGGGGGTCTGCAGCCAGCCGACCTCGGGGTCCTGCGGGCACAGATGGGGCGGGCGCCTCGAGCACAGGCCTGGGCCCAGGTGGCCGAGCCCAGCGCCGGATTTTGCGCGGAGCTCTGGGAGCCAGTGCGCACGCGCAGGTCCGCATCCCCCGCATCCCGGTGCGGCCACTCCGGGCCCAGCCGAGTTCGGGTTTGTGCAGGCCGCTGGCCAGCGATGGGGACTGACGCTCCTCCGGCCGGCCGGTCCCCGGCGCCCTGTCCAGGTGCTGCAAAGCCTGCTCCCAGCCGAGAGGCCTCTGTCCCCCATGTGCCTGGCTCGTCCCCAGCCCGGGGCACCCAGTGGATGCTCAGCAGGTGTGGCTGAGGCGGGACAGCTGAGTCTTCCTAGGGACACTGGAGGCCCAAGTCCAGCTGCTCCAGGGACACACCTCTCCCAGGCTTCCTGCAGGATGTCCCAAGCCTCTGGGAGCGAGGACAATGAGTGGTCAGGGACACGAAGTGCTTCTGTGTGTGCCACCGGCCGCGAGTCAAGCACCACGCTGGACACATGACCCTTGTGATGGCGCTCTGTCCATGTCAGAGAGCAGGGGACCAAGGCCCTGGTGGGACCCACGGGCTCCATTCCGCCAGGGACGCTGCTGAAATGCACGGTGTCCACTTTGGCTCCAGGGCCTCTGAGCCGGCCAGGTCAAGCTGTGCCAGGGCCCCGGCAGTCTCTGTGCCAGCTTCTGAGGTGATCCGCCAGGCCAGAGGGACCCAGAAATGTGGGGACAGTGCCGTGGGCATCTCAGGGCGCAGGCCACAATCCTTTGCAGACGGGAGGGAGTCCCAAGGCTGGGAGGCCAGCCCCAGCGCCAGGTGGGTGCCTGGGGTGACAGGAGGCCACCACAGGTTAGGGCAGGAAACTCCTGCCCTGCTACAGGGACCTGGAGCACCCACTGGGACCCTGGTCCTCGTCGTCTCAGCCAGGAGGCGGTGGCTCACGGCTCCTGCCCACCTCAGTGTCCAGGACATGAAGCCCTGCCCCTGACTCCACGGCTTGGCCTCCACTTCCCCACCTGTGAGGGGACAAGCCTCCTCCTGCGCCTCCCTTTGGGCGACCCTACGTGACAGGACAGAGCTGGAGTGGCAGGCAGAGGGGACACAGTGCCGAGGCCCTGCTGGATGTCCTGTGGGGCAAAGGGAGGCTTGGCTCCGCCCCAGGTGCCTCACGTGGCTTTGGCCACCTGACACCAGTGGCCGTGGGTGGTCAGCTCTCCCTGATGGGGCTGCGCTGGTAAAGGGCAGGGTGCCTGGGGTCAGCCACTGCGACCCCAGAGATGTCCCCTCCGTGGGGAGGCCCCGATCGTGTCCTCCACAGCGTGGCTGCTCTGGGTGCGGGCGCCAAGGCCCGGTCCCCCCGCCCTGAGGTGGACCACCAGCCCCACCAGGCCTGGAGCCAGCGCGGGCTACAGAAAACACAGGCGCCACGTGGCCAACAGGGGCCAGGTGAGTGAGAGGCACCCGACGTGGCTGTGGACAGGCCTCCCGGGCACCAGACTGGCCACCTCGTGGGCGCCCCAGGTTCACACTGGGCGAGGCCAGGCCCGGCCATCTCCTGGGTGGATATGTGTGGCAGCTTGGTCCCCTGCTCTCAAGTGGCCACAGGCTGTCCCCAAGGACTCTCTTCTGCTCCGCGGTGCGTCCTGCTGTCACTGGCTCAGGCTCGGCTCAACGAGGGCCGGGAGGGCGCAGAGTCCCCGGCCACCCGCAGCTCATCTTCCTCCCTAGCGGCTCCAAGGGCATCTCCGGCCCGCCCTGGTGTCCCTCTGGATGGCACAGGTGGCCTCTGCTGGTGCCTTGGATGCAGGCTGGGCCCGGACGCTCACATCCCGTCCTGGATCTGTCCCGGCTCGTCACGCGCCACAGGCCAGGGGCCTCACGACGTCAGCTCAGGCGGCCACAGCAATGACCACAGGAACAAGCCGGCGGCGGCTGCCCTCTGACCTCTCGTGGAGGGGACCCGGGCAGGGGGCTGGCTGATCTCTCAGCACAGGCACACAATGGGCAGCTGTGCTGGTGACCGCTGGGCCCGGAGTGGGGCCTGGCCAGGGCGTCGGGCGGGGAGGGCGGCCGAGCCCTGCACAAACGCGAACCCAGAGCCGGGCCCGCCGCCTGCGGGCGCCCCAAGCAGTCCCCAGAGTGGAGTCGGGTGGACACGGCCACTGGCCAAGCCAGCGGTTCTCAACCCAGGGTGGCTCTGCCCCCGCGGCCCCGTGGGGCGCTACGGTCCCCACACGGGGCATAGGACAGCTGTCCAGTGGCAGAGGCCGGGACACTCCTAACCCCTGCCAGGCCCAACGTGGCCACGGCCAGGAAGCCCTGCCCGGGGTCAGCCGACCAGGTTGAGAAGCCCTGGCCCGGCCTCATGCTGCGATGAGTTCTGAGATTTCACCACGAAAAATGGACCACAGACGACAGCAAAGGACAGAAGGCCACTCAGCACACGGTCACCCCGAGCCGCGGGAGGCAGGCGGGTGGCCCATGAGGCTTCCCCCCGAGCAGCCCCCGAGCCCCGGCCCTCCCCTGGGCAGCCGGCTGACGAGAGGACCCCTGGGAGCCCGAGGTGCCACTAGCAGGGGACGGGCTGGTGGCCAGCGCCCCATAGCCACACCCCAAGTGTCCCCAGGCTCCCCGTTGCCCTGGGCCTGGCGCGCCCGCCTCCAGCTCTGTGTCCCACAGGAGCCTGGGCGTCCCACAAAGAGGTCCCCGTGGGGAAAGCAAGACAGATAGCGGGGTCCCCTCCCCCCGCCCCCGCGAGCACCCGGCACAGAGGGCAGCACAGCGCGCGGACAGTGGCCTGCCTGCTTGGCCAGAGCGGGTCTCAAGGGAGCAGGGTCAGCTGGACCCCAGGAGGAGGACGGGGCGGCATCCGGGCCCCACCAGCCACCCCTCCCACCTGGGACCTGTCTAGGATGCCCTCTCTGCTCGGGTCTGGGGACAATCGGGACAAACCCCGGAGCGCTCCTCGCAGGCCCCGGGCAGGCCCTTCCTGGATACCGAGCGCGGCCGCCCCGGGCTCAGCGTGGCACGCAGCGGGCTGGGAAGGGGGACCGCCGCTGGGCCCTTACCCGCTTCCGAGAGGTCGCGCAGGGAGCTGCTGAGGGCGCTGCGCTTGAGGCCCTCCCCGCCCGCGTAGCTGTCGTCCAGGCAGGCCCTGCCTAGCGCCCCGTTGCCCGGCTCCTTCTTGAGGCTGGAGCACTGGGACATGCTGGGCCGCACGACACCCTTCTGCTTCTCCAGCTCCGCTGCAACAGAGAGGGTCAGCACCCGGTTGAGAGCAGCCCAGCACAGGACGGCAGCCCAGGGGACAGGGACAGGCACCCACCACCCTCTGCTTGGCCAGCTTCACCAGGGTAGGGAGGGCCCGTCTTTGGAAAGGATGGCTGTCACCATGGCACTGGGCAGAAAGGAGACCCCCGGAGGGTGACGGAGAAGCCACTCTCCTGTGACCTGCAGCACAGAAGGGCTTGTGCCTGGCTTGGGGGCAGTGAGGCCAGGGCTGGCTGGGCTCTGGGAGATGAGCCTAGGTTCAGTAGGACCCTTCAGAGAGAGTTGTGAGCACAGAGGAGACCTAGAGGGCACAGGGCCTGGGATCCCAGTAGCTTGGGAGGCTGAGGCAGGAGGATCACAAGTTGGAGGCCGGCCTCAGCAACTTAGGGAGGCCCTGTCTCAAATCAAATATAAAATAGGGCTGGGGACATGGGTCAGTGGTGGGCACTGGCCTAGCACTGGGTTCGATCCTCAGCACCACATAAAAATGAATAGACAAAATAAACATATTGCATCCATCTATGACTAAAAAATATTTTAAAAATAAAATAAAATAAAGGTGCCGTGTCCACCCACAGCCACACAGAAAGAAACTGAAACAGAAATAGGAAGAGGACCCAGCTCAGAGGTTCAGCTCCCAGGGTTCAATCCCTGGTACCAAAAAAAGTCAGTCCGGCCTGGAGTCCAGGGATGGCCTTGGCTGTGACCCAGCGCTTGGCATGTCCAATCAAGAGGAGGCCACTGGCCTTGGCCCCAGAGTTGTGTTCAGCCACGAACCCAGCAGGAGGTTGGCGCTGGCCCCTGGGTGCCTCCCGGTGGGGTGGCCGGGCCTGCAGGGGCTGGGGGTGGTCGGCAGCCCCGCCCCGTGCGGTCCCCAGGGGACTCACATTCGATGCGGTGCTTCTCCATCTCCTGCACCTCGGCCACCGACTCCCGCAGGTCATCGGTGAACTTCTTCCGGTCCTGGGGGTTGGGCGCGTTGAAGTTGATAAGCACTTTGATGTCCGCCCCGGGGACGGCCGACGTGAGCCGGATGCCATTGGGGTAGTCTGCGGAGGACAGAGGGCCACGCTGTGGGGCAGGTGTCCTGCACCAGGTCCCCTGGCCTGGCCAGTAAGGTCCCAGGGCCCGGAGGGAGTGAGGGCCTCTGGGCGGTGGCAGGATCAGGCACGGGACAGTCTCGGCTCCTGACTTGGGGTGGTCACTCCCCACAGCCCTCCGCCTCTCCAGCCTGAAGGTCCCAGAGGGGACCCTTCCTCAGAGGCCCTCGGTCACGGTGCCCAGTATCAAGTCCACAGAGAAGGGGTGCTGAGCAGGGGTGGGTGCCTGTCACCCGGGTGTGCGCGTGGCACAGTACCGCCACATCGTGGCAGCCCCTTGCTGGCCTGTGAGAATGGCCGCTGAGTGACACCAAGCCTTCTGATCCCCCAGAAAAGCCAGCCACTGCCCACACCCCAGGGTCTCGCTGAGCTACGGAGAGCTTCACTAAGTGGCTGAGGCTGGCCTCCACCTGGCCATCCTCCTGCCTCAGCCTCCTGAGCTGCTGGGATGACGGCTGGGCCACCCACCGTGCTCTGCAGGGACTTCTTTTGGCACATAGAACGCGCCTGGCCGGGGGTGACCCAGGCTGCCTGCCAGCCTGGGCCCTAGAGGAAGGTGTTCCTGTGGTGACGGTAGGGTGGCCCTGGCCAGCACCCGCAGTCCAGCATGTACAGCCTTGGGCCCCTGGGGTATCACTTCCAGGGCCACGCCAGGTCTGGTCCCCACCCAGGGTGCAGGGGCCATCGTCACCCTTCAGGGATGGGGTGCTAGTGGGGTGACGTGAGGATGGCCCCCACGGATGTCACTCTGTACATGTGTGGGACACCAAGCCAGGCACAGCTGCTGGCCAGGGAGGGGCAGGCATGGGGACTCAGCCAGGGGCATGTAAGGACCCCTCCAGCCCCGGGTCCCCAAGAGCCTTCCGAGGGCCTGGGGACAGTCCTTCCCAAGTGCTGGCCGTTCTGTGCGGCGAGTGACCAGGCCTCCCAGGAAGGAGCCACGGCCCTGGGAGGCCAGCAGGCAGGTCCCACCACGTGGACCACGGGGACGGAGGCCGCAGCCCCTGACCCACGGCAGCAGGTGCGCGGGCCAGGGCTCCCCGGGTGGCCAGGCCGGCCCCAAACTCCCGCAGGCGCTCAGTGGACACCTGGATGCGGCACCAGGCCACCGCTGACGCTCTCCAGAACATTCTAGCAAGGGGCCCGTCGGCCTCACATCAAGTCGACCCCGGGGCCCACGTCCAGGGCTGCTCTGCTTTCCCAGGGACAGTGGCCCTGCCACCCACCCTGGGTCCTGGCCTCAAGGTGACAGGGAGAGCGCCTCCCGAGGGGACGCAGGCGCGGCCAGGCACTCACACTGGTTCTCGAAGAGCAGGACCTGCAGGCCGCACAGGGAGAAGGACTGTCGGAAGCTGTACGTCACCGAGTTCTTCTTCTTTTGAAAGATCTTGGTGACCTGGGGACAGCAGAGAGCGCAGCTGTGGCACCTGCAGGCGTGGCAGGGGCAGCCGCCGCAGAGAGGTGGCAGCGAGGTGGCAGGCACCTCCCAGGCCCAGTCCCCTCGGGGCTTCTCCTACCACGTGAGGCGCGTGCATCTGGGGTCTGACGCCCGGGGACAGGGACCGGCAGCCAGGACTCCACAGTGCAGAGCCCAGAGGCCAAGGCCTGACCTTCGGGGACCACCCAAGACGTCCTGGGGGGCCCACCCACCCGCCCTGTCCACCTCCAGGTGAGGGGAGCCCTGGACACAGCCCACCCCGTCCCCTGGGCCTAGGTCACTGTTGTCACGGGCAGTGGCCTGGGTGGGACCTGCCACAGAAGACCCAGAGCCACGCCCTCCCGGGGTCCCCAGCAGGTGGGCGCGAGTCCGAGGCCCACTGCCCGCGCTGGCCAGCCTGGGCGGCACGTACCACCAGCAGGTCGTTGAACAGGAAGATCTCCCTCTGGTGCAGGCCCAGCTTCTGTGGCTTGCTGGGGTCGGGGACCTCAAAGAGCCTGCAGTAGCACACCAGCCGCCGGTGGGGCAGGGACAGCACCTGGGGACAGGCCACCGTCACTGCCAGCCTCCCAGGCCGCCGCACCCGGCCTGCGGGCCCGGCCCCACTGGGCAGAGGGGCCCTGGCTGGTGGCAGCTGTCCCTGGGCACTCTATCCTGGGGACCTGCTCTGTCCCCTGGTCTCGGGCTCCCCTGAGGACATGTCCCCAAAGCTGCTGAGACCTTCTTTGGATTCTCTGGGGGGTGGGGTCAGCCACAGCTCTGTCCCCTGGTCCCTGTGGGGGTAAAGGCCTTCCCAAGAGCCCCCGGGAGGGGGCAGAGGCTGCACTGGGGGAGTCCCCTGTTGGTCCGACCCATGACCTTCCCGAGTGGCTGTGGCCCGGTGAGCAGAGGGGACAGGCGGGGCAGTCGGGCCAAAGCTTCGGGGTCCCTCTGGAATCATGTCAAGCAGCCGGAACTTGGGCTCTGGGAGCTGGCCCTGGTGGGGTCGGCAGGGCCAGGGGAGGCGGCCCGGGGCGGCGGGCGAAGGCGAGGCCGGGTACTCACACAGCCCAGCCCGTGCTGCAGGGATCCGATCTGCGGGGACAGCAAACGGCAGGAAGAGCCCTCAGTGCTCCGGAGGCCACCGGGCAAGGAGCCTGAGTCCCCCCAACCCCGAGGCATCAGCATGCCCTGGCGCCACCAAGGGGAGCCCTCTGGCACCTGGTGGGAGGCGACTTAGATCCCCCGTGTCCCACCAGGGTGGGGCACAGTTGAGCCCCAACGCAGCCTGACCACTGTTGGTGGCCTCCCATTGTCAACTGCAGCGCACAGCAGATGGCTAAGAGGCCCAAGTGCCAGGGGCTACTGCAACATTCCCAGCCTCAGCCAGGCACAGTGCCCACGCCTCTTATCCCAGTGGATGGGAGGCTGAGGCAGGAGGATGGCAAGATGGAGGCCAGCCTCAGCCACTGATCGAGGCCCTGTCTCTAAATAAAATATCAAAAGGGGCTGGGGACAGGCTCAGGGGTCGAGGGCCCCCACATTCAATCCCTGCTACTACAGAAAAAAAGTGCCCGAGAGCAGGGTGGCTGGGGACAGGTCACCTGGGGGCGCCACTCACCGGCTTCTTGCCCACGATGAGCTTCTCCACCTTCTGCACCTGGGACACGTGGTCCTCGTTGGTCTTGAGCTCCCGCTTCCGGATGCGCTCGTAGATGCCGATCAGCATCTCCCGGGGGATGTCCTCGCCGTCGTCCACCCCTGGACGGGACACGGCCCAGGTCAGAGCGGCGGGGGCTGGGGTGGCTGCAGCTGCCCCAGGCCTCGCCCACCCTCCCGGGGCTGCCCGTCTCCACCCGGGTCAGCAGGGCACCCTCTGGGTCCCCTGCAGAGCGGGGTCCCCAGGACGCAGCTCAGGAGCAGGCCCAGCGCAGCCTGGCTGGTGAGGACACACCAAGGGGACGGGCCACCAACGGCCTTCACTGGGCCTCCTAGGGGCTGCCTTGCTCCACCCCGAGCAAGAAGCTTGAAGGTCCCTGGTCACAGAAGGGGACACTGAACGGGGCTGCCCGGCCTGGCTGACTGTCCCCGTCCCCTGGTGAGAGCTGAGGGCTGGGACCTGGGCGGTGTCCCCATGCCACCAAGAAGAGCCTCTGGGAGAAGCAGCCAGCCCCTCAGTGGCCTCCCCAGCCCTCAGCCTGCAGGAGCCCAGAGGCCGGGGACGCGGACTCTTGAGCAGGCGGCTGGCCAGGGGTGACGTGGCACCACCCCCAAGCTGGGCGAGCTGGCCTGGCCCCGCGACTTCACAACTGTGGACCTCAAGTCCCTGGGGCCTGCAGGTCCCCACAGACACAGCACAGGGACCCAGGGTGACCGCTCAGGCCACGCCCTCCCGCAGCCCTCAGCCTGGGCGCCTTTGTCTGGGGAATCCCGTGGCTTTTCCTGCCACAGCCAGCAGGGGGCAGGCAAGGACGCCTTAAACCCCAGCAGAAACCCCAGAGCCGCGGGCCACCGTGCCCAGGGGAATCCTTGGCCGCAGGGGAAGGGGTGCCGGAGCTCTGGTTTAGAGAGTAGCTCCGTGAGCAATGCCCGCCTGTCACCCCAGCAGCTGGGGAGGCTGAGGCAGGAGGATCGCCAGGTGGAGGCCAGCCTCAGCAACTCAGCGAGGCCCTGTCTCTAAATAAAAATGGGCCAGGGTGCTGCCCAGTGGTTAGCGCCCTGGGTTCCTTCCCTGGGACTGGAGGCCGATGGGAATGGCCAGGGGGCCGGGCCGGGCTCCAGCTCACACACCACTTGGGGACCCTGGCACCCAGGAGCCTCCAGGGGCGGGTGCTGGGGGAGCCGGGCGGGGCGGCCCGTGGTGGCAGCGGCTCACCTCGCAGGTTCTTGACGAAGTCCTCCAGCTTCATCTTGCGCTCGGGCTTGACGTTGGGGCTGTACATGTCCGTGTTGAGCAGGATGATGGCAAAGGCCAGGATGAAGATGGTATCCGGGTTCCGGAACTGGCGCACCACCCCGGGGTTGCAGATGCAGTACCGCTGGCTGGGGACGAGAGCCGGTCAGGGCCCCCAGGACGCGCGCCACCCTCCCCGGAACTGGGAGGACACTGGCTGCCACAGCTGGCCCTGACTGGGTCCCCGGGAGCGCTCACAGCCCACCTCAGCCGGGCATCACGCTTACTGTCCCCACGGCCACCCTGCCTCCAGGACACCCTGCTAATGACATCGTGGAGGAGCAGGGACAGGCAGGAGCTGCGATTCAGTCCTCCCCATGCTGGGGACCCGGCTTGGAGCTGTCCCCTCCAGGAAGCCCAGTGGGCTGCGGGGCTAGGTGTCCCCAAGGGCCCCAGGCACTGGACTCCTCGGCTTCCATCTCCAGGGCAGGGCTGTGCTGTCCCAGCTGCCCAGGTGAGGAGTGAGGCCCAGAGTGGGCAAGCCAGCAGCCTGGGGTCACACAGCAGGCAGCAGGGTGACGGGGAACCAAGCCACTGTCACAGGGGCTGGGGGAGGAGCCATGGGGGGAGCTGCTGCCCGGGAGAAGGAGTACGCAGAGGACCAGAGGGGGACGTGCCCAGGACTCGGAGATGCAAGAACCCAGCGGGGAGTCTCCGCCATCCTCTGCTCGAGTCCTCAGGTGCAAATCTGAGGCAGACACGGTCCCCTCAGGAGGAACAGGGACCCCAGCAGCAGCTCGGACGCAGGCGGGCAGCAAGGTCCACCCCGGGCCCCACCTGAAGGCCTCGATGAGCCGCTCCACCTTCTGGGCCTCGCCCTGGACCCGGATGTGGGCCTGGAACTTTCTGAGGGCCTCGTCCAGCTCCATGGCAGAGAAGTCCATCTCGTCCACCACGCAGCTGCAACGCAAGACGCCCAGGCCGTGTGAGGGTCTCCCTGGGCACAGCGCCGACCCTGGGCCCGGGAACAGGCTGCGGGCAGGTGGCATTCAGAACCTTCCAGAAAGACCGCAGCCCTGGTAGCCTGCGACCCCTGAACCAGGAGACTGGGGCCCACGGCCACTCTGGACCAGCCCCTCCCGCGTGGCCAGCAGGGCCACCTGTGGGGGAGCTGCCCTCTGTCCCTCGGGCATGGTCAGGGGTCTGGCCACCTCTAATGCGGCTGTGGCCACAGTCACCGCCACCGGGCTGCAGGACTTTGGGCCACCAAGGAGCTGCTGCCTGTTCCCAGGGTCCTCCTGCACTGGGGACGGCCATCAGTGTGGCTGCGTCCCCGACCTCCTGGCAGCCTGGGCGGGACCCTCGGGGTGGCTGTGGCTGCAGAGGGACAGCAGGGAGCGAGCCGGGCGCTGCTGCCCTCGACGAGGCCGGGGGCGGTGGTGGGAGGCTCGCGGCTTCCTGAAGCCACTGCTATTTTCTGACAGGAGGACAATGGCCGGATTTCCCCTGGCCAGAAGCCAGCCGGGGGGCAGCAGGGACATGGCGGGTGGCGCCCAAGCCCCTCACCAGGGGCCATCTGCTCTTCCTGCGCCGCTTCCTCCCTCCCACTGGTTGGAGAGGGGTGAGAGGGACAATGACCATGGCAGGTGACACTGGAGCTCCCTGGTTGAAGGAGCAGGCAGGGCCAGATGCAGGGGCCACTGAGGGCCACATGGGCTGAGAGGGAATATGGGGTGCGTCCCACGAGAGCTGCAGGCCACGTGGTCGCGTGGGCTTGGGGTGCCTGGCCAGCCCCTCCCTCCAAGCCTCAATGTCCTGGTGTGACACAGAGCAGGCCACCACTCCCAGGGACATGAGGCACACATCAACAGGGACACCGGTCTCTACTGGATACAGGACACCCAGCCAGAGCTGGGGCCCAGACCCCGGAGGTCCTGACACAGGAGGCCCAGGGAATGTCGTCACTCGAGGGCGGGGACCCCTCAGGGCTAGGTGGACAGTCAGGCCAAGGGTGCCGAAGGGAGGCAGGCGAGGGGTCAGCGTGAGACCCATGGGCACGCCTGGCAGGGTGTGTGGAGGACCAAGCAAGGTAAGTGAGCCCTGATCCTCAGATCTGACCGGCCAGGGACCCGAAATACCAAAACCAAAGAAACACAAAAAACTTTGCTCGTGTTGAGCTGAGCAGTGGCCCACGCCTGTCATCCCAGCGGCTCGGGAGGCTGAGGCAGGAGGATCGCAAGGTGGAGGCCAGCCTCAGCAACTTAGTGAGGCCCTGTCTCTAAATAAAATAGAAAAAGGGCTGAGGACGGGGCTCAGGGGTTAAGTGTCCCTGGGTTCAAACCCTGGGACCAAAAAACCCAAAAAACAACAAAACCCAACTGTGCCCGTGGGGGCCAGGGACCGACCTGGGGGCTCTCTGTGCCTCACACCGCAGTCTGACGGCCACCTCAAGCCAGGCAGGAGGCCACCCGAACCCCAGGGCACCTGACGTAGGGACTTGAGCACGGGATCCTGTCACTGCAGGCTCGGGAAGCAGCACCCAGGACACCCGGGGACTCCCGGGTGTGTGCGTGTCCCGGGGTGGTGACACGGCAGGGACAGCACATGCCCTTGGCCTGGGTCTGCATCCCTGCGGTCCCCGGCCACTCACTCGAGCACGTCGCGGTTGAACTGCTTCTGCCGGTTGCCCAGGAACTCCCCGATCATCTGGCGGCTGAGACCCTTGCGCTGCAGCAGGAAGTGGGCCACACCCACGGGGGTGTCGGGGACGAAGCCGCGTTCGATGAGGTACTGCACGCCCTTCTCAGGCTTCCTGGGGACGAGAGCAGGCTCAGCCACTGGAGGGGACGGCCACCTCCTGCCTCCTGCCTCCACAGGCTCCTGCCACGCTGTCCTGCCCATAGAGTCCAGACCAGAGTGACAGCCAGCAGTGAACTGGGCCTGGGGTGGCCCTGGGACACTCCAGGGTGCTGGAGCGTGACCCCACGTCGCGGCCTCACCCGCGCACACCCAGAGTCACCCAGCACAGCCCAGCTCTCTGCACCCCTTGGCCAGGAAGCTGCTGCGGGACACCCAAACCCAACAACCCCAACATGTGACAGTGACATCTTCCTGTCCCCATAGCGGCCCTGGGCCTGCCAATTCCCTGAATCCCCACTCCTTGGGCTCAGCATTCAAGGCACACGCGGGGCACGACTTCTACCACCGTGGCCCACGCCTGTCATCCCAGCAGCTGGGGAGGCTGAGGCAGGAGGATCGCAAGCTGGAGGCCAGCCTCAGCCACTCAGCGAGACCCTGTCTCTTAATAAAAATTAGAAAGGGCAGGGGACGGGGCTCCGTGATTAAACGCCCCTGGGTTCAATCCCTGGAACCAAGAAATGGAAACACCCAAACCTATCAGCACCGTCCAGCTGCAGGACTCGGGAAGGAAAGAGGCCCGAGAGGTGCAGAAGGCCAGGCCGTAGGGATCGCAGGAAGTGGGGACGGGGCTTGGGGCCTGGTGGCTGTGGGCAGGGCCAGGGGGTCCGGGGGGCCTATGGGACACCGCTGGCCGCCCCTCCTCTGGCCCACGGCCTCCCGAGGTGGCAGGTCTGGCCTTGGCTGAGGGGCAGGACAGTCACAGGAGACAAGGTGGCATGAGGCACTGGGAAGGGCCACGTGTGACCCCGGAGGGCGCATGGGCTGGGGGGCTGCGGGCTCTCGGGGAGCTGCATGGTGTCCCCGCTGGGTGGGGCCCTCGGGCCAGCCTGGCTCTCTGACTCCAGATGCGAGTCGCTGAGGCCATCACGCAGCTGATGCCCGCTGGGGACGACCATCTGCGAGGAGCTGGTGTGGCCCACACCCCACTGTCCCCAAGGACGTCCCTCCCACTGCCCACCAGCCGAGGTCCTCGGGCGGCCACCCAGGTGGGCGGAGTGCAGGGCTCTGCTGTCCCCTGGGTGGCCACAGAGTCGAAGGCCGCTTCCCTCGCCGCTGGTGTATGCGGCTCCTGGGGACAGCAGGAAGCCACCTGCTGGCCTCCAGGTGGCTGTGCTGTTGCACCCCAGGACGGCCACACACGGAAACCCGTCCCCAGGAGGCCTACAGAGAGGGGCCATGGGGTGACCCTGCCCCACAGCTGCTCAGGGCCGGGACCGCCTGGTCCCTCCAGGGTGCTAACAGGGTGCCCGGCGGGGCCCAGCGTCCTGCCCTCCTGGGGACGAGCCCACATTCCCCTGCAGAGCCCTGTAGCATCGGGGACCTGAGCGCCAGTCCCTCTGTCCTGGGTGGCTCAGGGCACAGTGGGAAAGGGGGAGAGGTCAAGCCCCCGAGGGAGTCCGCGAAGGAGCAGGCAGGGGGAGCAGAGAGGCCCCCTCTGAGCAGGGACCAAGGGACAGGCACAGGAGTGGCTGGGAACTGTGGGTAGAGGCCCTGGGGTGGGGTATGGGACTGGTGACCCCAGGAGCCGTCGCGGGGCCTGGGGGAGGGGAGGGCAGGGCCATGGTGGGCCAGGCCAGAGCAGGTGCTGGCTTCCTCCTGGGAGACCAGGAGCCCAGCTCTGGGGGGTGAAGGGTCCGTTTCCACATTGAGATGGGGCCTGTGGCTTGCCGGAGCCAAGCTGGTGGCCCCTGCGGCTTCCAGGGGTGGCCCGTGGAGGAGGGAGGAGAAGGGACTTAGGACCTGGTGACAGCAGAGGGCACATGTTGGCAGGTGGGTGTCTGTGTGCACCCACATGTGTGAGTGCAGGGGTGGGCAGGAGGGACCGAGTCCCCATCCCAGGCGGCCCCAGCCCAGGGCAGAAAGGACGGATCCCACCCGACTCGGCAGAAGCAAGGAACCAAAGCCGGGCACCAAGGACCCTGGGGGGGATGGCAGGTGACACGGGCTGGAGAGGCAGGGCAGAGCCCTGAACGGCTTCCTGCTGAGGGGACCAGCCTTAGAGTGTGGCCCTGGTGGTGGCAGCCAGTGCCCCAGACACTTCCAGGGCGAATCCCCTGTCCAGGGACCTTGCTGGTGTCCCCTCCCACAGGGAGGCCCCCCGTCCAGTGCAGACCTCCTCGCCCACTGTCCCTGCAGAGCCCCGTGCTCTGTGCCCAAGGGACAAACACCTCACAGGTTCCGCAACGTGTCCCACGGGACCAGCCGCGGCTGCCACCCAGTCCCCTCGGCCTCTTCCTGTCACAGAGCCGCACTGTCCCACCCCTGCCCAGGGCTACTGGACGGTGAGCGGAGGGCGCATGTGCCACTCCTAGGGACGGCAGCGCTGATGTCCAGGGCATGGCCCCGGGGGCCGAGTCTGGCTGACCAGCTGGGTGACCTAGGGCTAGTTCCTGAACCTCTCTGTGCCTGTGTTCTGGGGCTCGCTTGGGGCACACGTCAGTCACTGGGAAGAGTCAACAAGCTTGTCCACAAAGCACGTGTCCCCAGCCCTCAGAGGCGCTCTGGCCACGGGGCCGAGCCAACTTCAGGATGCCCCAGGGACCCGGATGAGGTGTCAACTTTGGATGCGCCAAAGGGACAGGCAGGAAGAGGCTGCTTGAGGAGGTGGCCCTGAACAGGAGCAAGAAGAACAGGAAGAAAGTTCCTGGTGGACAGAAGGGCCACTGCAAAAGCCTCAGCGGACAGACACTTCCATAAGGGCACAGAGAGGTTAAGGCACTTAGCTCCAGGGCGCCCAGCAAGATGAAGGTGCTGGACTGTGAGCCCCTCCTCCGCCCCGGGAAGCCCCGGAACACGCTGTCCCTGCCACTCAGAGGCAGCCCTGTCCCGCAGGTTCTGAGCGCCCCACTACTCTCTCGCCGTCCCCAGCTGCCCCGCCACGTCTGGGCCCTGCCGTGGCTGACGTGCTCTGGCAGGTGTCGGGAGTGGCCCGCCCCAGCCCCCTCTGTCTGCGCCCGGGTCCGCCCCGCGCCTCCCCTAAGGCTGGCAGGGGACACCTCCCTGGCATCTGACACTGACCCAGGGTCCAGTGCCACCAGGAGCCAGGACCGCGCAGCCACCTGCCCCTGAGCCACTCGGGGCCACTGGGCAAGAGGGAGCCATGGCAGGCTCCAGGCAAGAGCAGGCCCTGCACCTGTCCAGGTCGGAGCTGCCCGCGAGGAGCGTCCCTACCGGGAGTCCCTGGACTTCCAACCCCACTGGCGAGCTGCGTCCCATGACCCAGTGGCTGTCTTCACCCCTGGCTTCAGGCCTGACAGAGCCCACTTCCTGCTGACCACAGGAAGTGGCCCTGGGAGCCGACCTGGCGCCAGCAGGAACCTGCAGGGGCTGGAGATCGCTGGTGGCCCTGTTGCCCAGGGGACAGGGCTGCAGCTGGGGACCAGGGAAGCGCCTTTGGTCAAACTGGTGTGAGCAGGTCCCTGTGCCCTGAGAGGCAAAGGCCCCTGACCCAGAGGGAGGCCAAGGGTCCCCCCAGGCCACAGGCTGAGCCACAGAATCCCCGCAGGCCCCGCACCCCTGGAAGGGCCTCTGGAGGGACCCAGGTCCTGCAGGACAGTCACCTCCCTTCTGCCCACCCACCTGCAGGGCCAGCAGCCCCCCCCCCGCAGCCCCCACTCTGTCCACTCTGATGCCCACACGCGGGACCCAAGCGGGACCGTCATCTCTTGACCAGAGGTGGCAGGTCCTGCTCCCTGGACACGGTCCTCCCCAATGGGGACTCAACACTGTGACCCCAGGCCCAGGGACAATGGGGTCTGGACATGGTGACAACCACTGGCCACATGGCCCCCGCCCAGCAGGGGAGACCAGCTCCAAAGACCCACTGCCCGGGCTTCCGAGGGCCACTGCGAAGCAGAGGGTGTGACCGTGGCCTTCGGCCCGGTCCTGGGTCCCCCTGCCCCATCCCGCGGTGGCTGCACAGAGGTGACGAGCACAGGGACCGAGCACTGGAGGAGGACTGTCCCCAAACAGGACCCCAGGCTGGGAGGGCCGCTGAGGCCCGTGCGCAGCTCCAAGCTCCACAGGGGACCTGCCACTGTCACCCCAGGGGCCACCAGGCCAGGACGGGATGAGCACAGCCAGGCCCGTGCCCTGGGTCTCAGGAGTGGCCCCGGGGTGGACCCCAGTGCTACTGGCAAGCGGGAGTGTCAGGCTGAGGTCCCTGCTGGTCACTGTGGAGCACGGGTGCTGACACCAGCTGCCCTGGGCCTGGTCCCTGCAGTGGGTGGTCCTGCTCCTGGTCTCCGTTCAGGCCTGTCCCCGGGGAAGGGGCCCGACTCCACTGTGGACGCCGTCCTGACACCGTGGCTCAGGTCCCATGGCTGGTCAGTGACAGAGCCGGCCCCCTCCTGGACACGGTCAGGGGTCAGGGCCTGGCTCAAGACCACGGTGACATCTGGACCCCTCCCCCTGCCTCCTCAAGCTGCCGGCCAGATGTGTGGCCAGGGGCAGGGACAAGGGCTAGGCACCTGGGGACATCTGGACACTGGCCTTGGCAGCCTCCTTGGCAGGTGGGCCCTCCCAGCGAGGGTCCCCTCTGCAGGCCCTTAGACCCTGGGCAAGGGTCAGCACCCAGCTGTGGCTTCCCCTCCACAGGGGACCTGCCAGGCTGTCCAGAGGGGGCCATCCCCTCGTGAGCTGCCCCCAGGGCCTATGTGCAGAGGGGGCCACCTGGTCTGGAGGTGGGGCAGGGCCGAGCTGGGACCAGGGACCAGTGCGCACCCTGTGCCACCCGAGTGCTGCCTGGAGGGGCCGAGGGGTCTGCGCCACCCAAGGCCTGGCCAGAGAGGCCCGTGCACCAGCGGCTCCTCACACAGCGGAAACGCACCCAGTGCATGCTCACCCCTGGGCCTGGGCCAGCCCTCTCCAGAGCATCTGCAGGGATGGGACTGTCCACCCGCACGTGATGCGGGAGCCTCTTCCAGGTGGCCAGTGCCCCTAAGGGACAGGTCAACCTTTGTCCTCTTTAATACATTCAGCCACCTGCAGCTGGGCCTGCCCATCCTCCCCGCCAACTGCGTAAAGGGGTCAAGTTTCTCCCGGTCACCTCTGAGCTCCAGGCCGGGCCAGCAGCCAGCAGAGCTGGTCAGGCACCTTCCTGAGCTGGTCCTAAGTCCCCAGGGAGAACTAGTAAAGAGAAAGACCCCCGTTCAGATCCAGAGCTGGGTGCGGGCCACACGCCTGCAGATCTGGCAACTTGGAGGCCGAGGCAGTAGGATGGCAAGTTCGAGGCCAGCCTCAGCCACCCACCAAGATGCTGTCACTACAAGAATTTTTTTTTAAAGCAATTGAGGATGTCCTTTGGATACTTCCCATGGGTCCATCTGATGAGATATGAGCTACCCAGAAAGGCAGGAAAGTTAGAGATGGACAGAAAAGACTCAGGTCCTTAAGGACCCATGGGGGGACAGGTCTCTGATGTCCCCAGATGGGGCAGTCATGTCATGTCCACATCCACAGCCCCAGGGAAGCCACACATAATGACATCTGATGACCCCCACCCCAGAGGTGAGAGGGATGGAAATGACTCAACCTGAGGTTTCAGGAGATCCTGTGGCGGCCCTGCTAGGAACAGCCTCCCTCCACTCAGCCTCCCGGAGGCCAGGCTGCCCGTGCCCCCGCGCCTGCTGTCCCCCAGCAGAGCCAGACCCCCGTGGGTGGCTGCCCGTGCCCTCCCGCTCCCTGCCATGCCCCAGCCCCGTGCCCTCCCCCTCCGCGCCATCCCCGGGCCCTGTCCCCGCCCCCGCGGGCCTCACTTGTTGAAGAGGTTGAGGCCGATGCGGTAGTGCCTCTTGCGCACCACGTCGTGGCTGAAGGCGGGCGAGTCCCAGCTGTGGCGCGCCTCCTTGTGGTAGGTGGGCTTGCTCAGAGCCTGCTCCCGCAGGCTGTCGCGCGACGACGACTCGGAGCTGCAGTGGATGGTGTCGTTGGAGTTGGACGTGCTGTTGATGCTGTCGTTGTCGCCGTCCGAGTAGTCCGACTCCGACTTGCTCTGCCGGTTGGCAGAGCCGTTGATGGCCAGGTGGCCCTCCAAGGGCCGCGGCGGCCGGGCCCGGGGCTCTGGCTCATCGCGGGTCCCCTTGACGCCGTGCGCCATGCGCTTGGGGCTGCCCTGCGGCCCGACCCGGCCGCGCTCGTAGGCGCCCGACCTCTGCAGCGAGCCTCGCTCCGAGCGGTCGCTGAGGTCGGCCGAGCTGTCGCTGGGCGGCTCGATGGTCAGCAGGGGCAGGCGCCCGGCGCGCAGCCGCGGCTCGGGCCGCTCCAGGGACGCCGTGCCACCCGCATCCGCGTCCGCGCGCTCCTCGGGCGTCGCCAGCGCCCAATAGTCCGTGGCCGCGCCACCCGCCCGGAGCCGCGAGTCCGACTCGGCGCTGGACGGTCGGTCCCCGGCCTGCGACAGTGGCAGGGGCGGCGACAGCTCCTCCTCGTCGATGTACAGCGTGACGTCGCTGTAGGAGGCTGTCATCTCGTCCAGTTTATGGGGGTCCAGGCCGTGCAAGGCCGGGGGCGGCTCGCTGTCGCGGGCGCGGGCCACCTCGGCCACGGGCGCCTCCTCGGCGTGCAGGCTGCGACAATTGAGGGCGTCGTCGATGGACTCAGCCAGCGACTTCACCTGCCGGGAAAAGGCGTCCTCCAGCTCCGTGATGGCATCCGCGAAGTCGCCGGCGGGGGCCGCGGGCGGCAGCGCGGCGGGCGGCTCCCCCAGCTCCGCGCACTCGGCGGGCACCAGGGTCCCCAGCGGGGTGCCGTCGTTGGTCACCGAGACCTGCTTGCCCTCGAAGTAGGAGCTGTGCAGCTTCTCGGGACCCTCGAAGGAGAACTGCATCCTCATGTTGGACAGCACGATGCGGCGCGACATGCGGCTCTCGGACATGGAGCTGCGCAGGCGCTCGAAGTTCTTGTTCATCTGGTACTGGCGGAAGGCCGTCTGGATGGTGCGCGCCGCATGGCGGGTCACCAGGCGCCCCCCATACTTGCGCTCCAGCATCTCCACCTGGGGGGAAGCAGAGAGTGAGGCCGCCCTGTCCCCAGCTCGCCCACCCCAGCCCTCCCTGAGCCCCGTCCCCAGCCCTTTTTCTATTTTACTTAGAGACAGGGTCTTGTGGAGTTGCTCAGGGCCTCCCTAAGTGGCTGAGGCTGGCCTCCACCTTGCGATCCTCCTGCCTCAGCCTCCCCAGCTCTGGGATGTCAGGCGTGGGCCACCGCGCCCAGCCTCTTCCTGATTCTATAGGAATGTGACCTGCCAGGGCCTCACTGTGCCTCCAGACAACTGCTGGGGGAGGCCTGTGGATTCTGGGGTCACACCACGTCAAAGGGGAGGCATGGGCAGCCCTGCAGGGGAGACCACAATGAGGTTTCCAAATGGCCTGAGTTACAGATGCCCTGGGTCCTGGCACATCTTAGGGCACAGCCTGATCAAACCCCTCTAGAGGTGCTGGCAGGGATGAAGCCAGTCCCTTGGAGGCCAAGGACCCGAGGCAGGTCGGGGCACATGCCCAACACTGAGGACGGGCACTGGGGTTCAAGGCCAAGTGCCTGGCTATAACCCTGCCTCTACCCCAGGGAACCACGGGGCTCCTCAGTTTCCCCATCTGGAAAGTGGGACCTGCCTCCTGGCCTCTGGGAGTCCTGGGTGACGTGGGTACAAAGCGCTCGGCACACCAGACCCCAGCTGAGTGGCTGAGGCTGGCCTTGAACTCGTGATCCTCCTGCAGCTGAGCCTGCTCTGTGAACCCTCAGCACCCGCTGCGCAGGTGGGCAAACTGAGGCCCAGAGGGACGGACCCTCCGCTCCAGCGGCCTGCACCAGAGCTGGGCCAAAAGGCAGGTAGCCCAGCGGTCCTGGGCCGCAGGAGGGGGTGGACAGAGGACGGGCTCGGGACCCGGGGATCAGGGCCCGGGGGGTGGCAGGGGCGGCAGCTTCTCTCCTGCTCTGAGCTGCTGGACGCCACCCAGGAGCACCACCTGTTCCCCGGGAGCCGGCTGAACCCCGTCCTGGGGGTTGCCAATGAACCCCACGAATCCTGGGGCCACTGGAGGCCCGAGGCCAAGCGCTGGGAAAGCCCTTCCGGTCCCTAAGGCCCAAGGATCCCCAGCTCCTCCTGCCAAGCCTGGGCAGGTGGTCACCTGCTTCCCCAGCTCTCCTCCCAAGAGCGTGTATGATGGAAACTTCCAGAAGGTAGACACAGTCCCTGCCCTGAGTCACCAAGCAGGCCACACGGGGCCAGGCCAGGCCAACCCGCCAGGTCAGTCTGCGTCCTGGAACCTGGGGACGCAGCCAGCAGCCCAGGGGCCTCACGCCACCTCCTGGGCTCCCAGGCGGGCAAGGAGGAGTGACCGGCCCGCAGGGGACACATGGTGCCAGAGAAGGCCCTGTGGCCAGGGCTGTGGCTCTGGCTCTCACTCACCCTGAGGGAAACTTCTGGAACAGCGTCAATAAGGAACCGAGAGGAATGCTCACCCACAAAGCAGAACTGCCACCTCTCAAAGACTTGGGGACAGTCCCCGACACCCACCCAGGCTCTCTCAGGGACAGGAAAGCCCCAGAAGGCGTACAGGGCCAGAGGTCAGGGGACGCATTGAACCTCCCTGGGGCTCCTGTCACTACTGCGGGTGCCGTGTCCCCTGATGAAGACTCTTGTGGAATAGAGCATCCACTCCCCTCCAGCAGTGCTCACGCCATCTGCCGATTCCCGTTTTTACCTTGCTTGCTAGGAAGCTCAGTGGGCCCTGGGCTGCTCTGTGCCTGTGCACGTCACCTGGTCTCTTGCCTCTGCACCACTTGTTCCCTTTGCACTCCTCACACACACCAAGCTCAGTACCTCGGGACTTTTGCAGCTGCTGTCACCTCTTTGGGGAATACCCAGTTCTCACGTCCACCCCCTTATTTGACGCTGCCACCACCCAGAGCTACTCTAGTTCTATTCTTTTTTGGGTACTAGGGGTCTTAACCCCTGAGCCCTGTCCCCAGCCCTTTTTACCTTTTTATTTTGAGACAGGGTGTTGCTGAGTTGCTTAGGGTCTTGCTAAGTTGCTGAGGCTGGCCTCCAATTTGCAATCCTCCTGCCTCAGCCTCCAAGTCGCTGGGATGACAGGTGTGTGCCCACCATGCCCAGCAAGCCACTCTCTTTCCCCCAATTTTATGGCCCTTTCCAGAACTAAACTGACCCCTTTTTGCAGGGCTGGGCCTCACCTGCTGGGAGGGCTCTGTGACACCCAGGGGACCTCCTGCTGCCTTGCTTACTCTGCCCACTATCTTAGCAGGGATAGGGACACTCCTCTGTCCCCCTCAACCCCAAGAGGCTGCCTCTTAGCTGGGCGCGGTGGCCCACGCCTGTCATCCCAGTAGCTCGGGAGGCTGAGGCAGGAGGATCGCGAGTTCCAAGCCAGCCTCAGCAACAGCGAGGCCCTGAGCAGCTCCGTGAGGCCCTGTCTCTAAATAAATTGCAAAATTGGGCTGGAAGGGACTTGAAGGTCCCTCTGATCCCGTGGAGCCCACAGGGATGGAGGCCAGGCGCACCTGGTCTGCACGTAGTGTCCACTCTCGGGAGTTTGGTCCTGGCCTCTGGGGAAGGAGGATGGCCTTCACCCCACCTACCTGCTTGTCCTGCAGGTCTGAGGACAGCTCATAGCTCTCGGAGAGTGACCGCGAGCGCTTGATGGCGTCCTCCTCGGCCTGCTTGCGCAGGATGGACGTGGAGTGCTGCAGCCGGGGTCTCCGTGGGCGCTGCGGCCCCGCGTGCAGCCCATAGGCGCCGGGCGTGAGCTCGCACTGCTCCGGGCTGAGGCTGGCCCCGGGCACTAGTGGGCCCTGGTGGTAGGCCGACGGGCTGTCCAGGGACGTGCCTGGCTCACTGCTGGGGGCCTCGCCCTCGACGCTGCAGGGGGAGAGAAGTGTCCTGTGAGCGGGCATCGAGGACCCGGGCGCCAGTTGGCCCGCACCTGCTGCCCGCTCCCCGTCCCACGATGGCGTCCCCACGCGCCTGAGGGACCCCGAGGAGACCCTGAGCAGCGCCATCCTGTGGATCCCGGCCACCCACGGGCTTCATGTCCTCAGTCAGACCTGCCCCTCTCCAGCAGCCACCAATGCCAGCGAGTGGCTCCCCGGGGACAACGAGCGGTATGGCCCCGGGGCTGCTGGCAACTCAGTCTGGCACACAGTAGGTGCTCAGTAAATACGCTCAGTCCCTCTCTGTCACCACCTGGATTCTACACGCCCCCAGGGCCTTCTCTGAGTGGCGGAGGCTGGCCTCCAACGTGCGATCCTCCTGCCTCAGCCTCCCAAGTAGCTGGGATCACAGGCGTAGGCCACCGCAGCCGGCCTGAGAGGTCTCCACCAGGCAATTCAGCCAAAGCAGGGACATGAGGGTGGACACTGGTGTAATGGGGAGGAGATGAGGACACAGATGGGCAGGGTGGGGGCCACGTGGAGACACAGGAGGCGCCCTCCAAGAGCCCAGGAGATGGGCCCAAGCCCCCTCCCCTGGCCTCCAGCCGTGACATGCCAGTGTCCCTGGCACCTGGCCCGTGGCACTGTCCGGGCTGGGAACTGGGCACCAGGTTCTGCAGACATTTTCTTTAACCCTTAAAAGAAGGCTGGCAGGGGCCACCCACGGGGAGAAGGCCCTGCCCGAGCCACCAGCACTGAGCAGGAGCCGGCGGTGGGCCAGAGCCCGGGGGTGGCCGCCGGGACCTGCCGCCTCTCACGCCCTCGTGTCCAGCACACCCCTGACCTCTGCACAGTGGTGGCAGCGCAGGGTCAGCCAGGGGGACAGTGGGTGGGGACAGCCTGCAGGTGACTCATCTCGACTCTGGGACTCACAACACTTTTCGCTCCGTGCAGACGCTGGGTCCCCCGTGCACGGCTTTCCAGCGAGGGACAGGCCAGAGGGAGACGTGGACACACATCGCCAGTGTGACCTCTTGTCCCCCTGCCAGGGACCCTGTGCCCGGGACATTACTCAACCCAGGGCTGGAAGGGACTTGAAGACCCCTCTGGTCCCTGGGGCAGGGTGGAGGTCTCAGTGGAAGTGGCCCCAGGAGGACAGGGGACACAGGGCCACCCAGGCGGTGGGAACGCCCTGCATTCAACAGCTGGACAACTGGTCTACCCGGGCCCGCCTGTTCCTGCTGCCCTCAGGGCTGCGGGACTCCGCTGTCCACTGTCGGCTCCCGGGAGGCCCTGGGCGAGACCCGGGGTGAGGCCCGGAAGGAGGCCGGCAGAGACCGTGCAGAGGGAGCCTGGCCCGGAGCCAGGTCCACCCTGAGCCAGGGCCGCTGACCCATCTCAGCTCTCGCTGTCGGGTTCACACAGAGGGACAGAGTGTCCGCTCCTGCCCTGGGCTCTGGCCTCCAGGGACATCCCCCGTCTGCAGGCCTCAGGTTCCCTCTCAAGGACACCAAGGTGGCTCCCCTTCGAGATCCCCAACCTCTGAAGAGCCACCGTCCCCTCTCCCCTGCACCCACTGCTTCCTCTGGGCCAGTGCAAAGGAGGGATGGGGCCAGCTAACGCTCTGCCCAGTGCCCGGTCACAAAACCGCGTTCCTCTACTGACCGTCTGCAGGAGGGAGCGAACCGCCACTCTTGATCTCAGGCCTGTACTCCTCAGAGGACGGAGGACAAAGCCCAGCCCATTCTCCCTGGCCTCCAGACCCAGCCTCCAGGCCCAGCCTCTAGACCCAGCCTCCAGGCCCAGCCTCTAGATCCAGCCTCCAGACCCAGCCTCTAGACCCAGCCTCCAGGCTCAGCCTCTAGACCCAGCCCCCAGCGGGGCCCGCACTCTGTGGCCTGGTCCATGCAGCCCGTTAGCACATCACAGCACCTGCGTCCCCTGCTGTGTTCAGTCAGAGGCCAAATCTGTGTGTCTGAGCCCGAGGCTGATGGGAGACACAGCCAGGCTCCCAGGCTAGAGAGGGGACTCGGTGGTCCCCGAGGCTGAGTGAGTGGCATTGCAGAGACGGACGGGTCTCCTCAGGCCCCTGAGCGGAGCCTGAAGCCCTTGGAGGCACTGAACTCATGGAAGGGGGTGTGACCCCGAGCGGCCACCAGCAGTCAGTCCAGGGCTCAGGACCGAGGCCCAGCCTGGGACCGCGCGGGGCCAGCCTCCCTCAGCCTGGCTGCGTGGCAGGGACACGGAGGACATCAGCGTGGGTGTCCTCGACCCTGGAGGGAGGCGTGGGGCCTGGGAAGGGCCCTTTGGGATACGAGGTGGAAGTACTTAGGGGCTGTGCGGCCCAGAGGTCCTGCTCTGTGACGCTGGGGACCAGCAGGTTCCAGAAGGTTCTAGGGAGAAAGAACCAGGGCTCTCCTTAAGAGCATCCTGTCCAGGAAGGGAGGTTCTGACGGTCACCCCGAGCCGGCCCCTCGACCCCTGGGCAGCATCCCTTTCCTCCTACCCCCAGCCCACGCCAACCGCATTCAACTGTCACCAAGACTAGTCACAAGTGTACGCAGAAGCCAGACGCAGGGGTGCACGCGTCATCCCAGCGGCTTGGGAGGCTGGGGCAGGAGGATCACAAGTTGGAGGCCAGCCTCAGCAATTTAGAGAGAAGCGCTAAGCAACTCAGTGAGGCCCTGTCTCTAAATAAAATACAAGGTACAGCTGGGGACAGGGCTCAGTGGCCGAGTGTCCCTGAGTTCAATCCCTGGTACCAAAAAAGAAAAAAAAAATCTATGCAGATGGTGTCCCCAGGGGTGGGACGCGGTGTCCCCAAGGGTGGGCTTGGCGCCTTTCCGAACTGCAGGGAGAACAAAGCAGAAAACTAATCACAAAAGGATCCAAATGTCCCAACATGACAGGGGACACCCAGGGGACCCGCACGGCCCCGGGCTCAGAGCTGGGGAAGAATTCCTCTGGGATCTCGGAGGACGCTCTCTGACGTGGACGACGTCACATCCTGACGGTGCCCCCAGCAGCCACCCAAGTGCGACGCTCCCAGAGCCCGCGTCAGAGATGACCAGAGCTGATCAGCAGAACGGCCAGTGTCGCCTGCCGACAAGCCCGGGCAGTCGAGGGAGGGGTCGCGATTAGCATCTAGTTGGTGGCCCCTGGTCAGGAAGTCACCAGATTTCATTCCCGGAGACTGGGCTGCACGTGGCTCCTCCTGCCTCCTGATTAGGAGGCCACTCTGCCCGTTTCTTCCTGGGGGGGGGAGGGGGACTGTCCCAAATGTCATGTAACTGTGACTCTTTCCCTCCCAGGCAGAGGGGCAGATGTCCTAGAGACTCGGAGCTCTAAAATGAGGCTCAAGTGCTGGCCACAGTGGCCCACGCCTGTCATCCAGTGGCTCAGGAGGCTGAGGCAGGAGGATCACAAGTTGGAGGCCAGCCTCAGCAAAAGTGAGGCCCTAAATAACTGTCCCTAAATAATATACAAAATGGGGCTGGGGAGGTGGCCCCATGGTTGAGGGCCCCTGGGTTCAATCCCCAGGGGGCTTCCTAGCTGATGGCCGTGGTATGTGCCTATAATCCCAGAGGTTTGGGAGGCAGAGGCAGGAGGATTGCCAATTGGAGGCCAGCCTCAGCAACTGAGTGAGACCCTAACAAAAAAATCAATAAGGAGGCCGGGGACTGAGGCCCAGCGGTCTCGACCTCCAGGACCCAGGGAAACCGGCTTAGAAGTCACGTTCACTGGGCGGTCACACGTGTTTGACTCGGGTTCCCAGGACACGGGCTGAGTGGCTTTGGGTCCTGGAGGTGGACTTGGGGAGGGGCACAGAGCTGCCCCGGTCCCTGGCCCCGGCCTCCCACCTCCTGAGCCTCACCACCCAGGTCAGGCCCCTGCGGAGCTCTGTCCCCAAGCCTGCGCCATCAGATGTCCCTCCACGGCCCCATGCGCATCCTCCACAGCAGCCCAGTGACCATCTCCGACGACACGGGCCACGCGCAGCTCAAGCCACGGGCAGGACAGCCCTGGTCCCTGGCGGTGCCCGGCAGTTTAGAGCTTCTGGAACGTTCTCTGGCAGTTGGGCGGCCCCACGCTCTCAGAGGAGGCTCCGGGTGCGGGGCCCTTCCCAGAGATTCCCCCAAGGACGGACGCCCAGGCGCAGGGAGGTGGCCCGAGGACGCTTCCCCGTCACAGGCCTGGCTGGACCTGAGGCCCTGCGCCACCAGGGACCCGGTGGCCCTCCCCACATCGAGGACACGAGGCCAGCGGCGGGGGATGTGTCTGGGTCTCGGGAAGATGGAGGGAAGCCACTGCCACCTGAGCGGCCAGAGAAGCCACCAAAAGCCACACGAGCCACCAGCCCCAGGGTCAGTTCACGGTGAACGGCGACTGGGTCCCCGAGTCCTGGAAGCTGGCGCAGTCATGTCACCTCCTCCCTGTCCCGGCAGGTGCACCCCAGGACCAGGGTCCCCAGCAGCATAGTGGGCCAGCGGGGGGACCGGAGATGGCCCCCAGAGCAGCGGGGACCGCCACCTGAGGGAGGCACCGGGCGGTCACCATCCACAGTGACCAGTGGCTCTCCTTAGCAAAGGACGCCATGCCCCACGGTGTCCCCGAGTGAGGAAGGGGCTCAGGAGTGAGCGCTCAGGTCCCCACAGGACAGGGGCCAAGGGGACGTCCCCCACCACCAGTGCCACGGGGCCCCTGTGCCCCCTGACCTCTGGGGAGTCCCACCAGGGCCTCCAGGGACCACTGCTGCCCGCTTCCTCTCCCTGTGGCTGTGGGACAGCAGGGGACAGCGGTGGGGGACTGTGACCAGCCCCGGACTCTAGCAAAGGCAGGAGTGGCCAAGGACAGGAGGGACCATGTCCAAGACGGGCACAGGCTGGACGGCAGGAGCCTGGGCTGGGCGGCCCCACTCGATGGCAGGGGTCGGGGCGAGGGGCTGTGGGGTCGAGAGTGACTGCCCTCAGCCAGAATGTCCCCCAGGGCAGCTCTGGGCCCGGGCAGGGGAGCAGGGGACCCCCTTCAGTGTCCATGGTGGTCAGCATGGCCGGCTCCCATGAGACTCAGTCCTATAGGAACAGAGAGGTCAAGTGCCCGCCCCAGGGCGGCACAGCTAGGGCGTGAGGGTGGCCCAATGGGCCTCAGGGTGCAGGGTCGGACCCAGGGTCTCCCTTGGTGGCAGGTCACAGGACAGCGTGGCACAGGCACAGGGCACCAGAGCCTGGGCTCTCCAGGTCCTCATGAGAGGGTCCTCACACCAGCCACCGTCCCCGCCACACCACAGGTGAGGACTTGTGACACGGCAGGGCTGGGGACTCACAAGGAAGGGAGCCAGCGGCTGGGGACACGGTCAGCATGGACGCGGGGCTGACCATCTGGGACTCCTCTGTGAGCCTGCTGGGCCCCAGCTGTGCCGGGTGTCACCACCTGGGAGGTGGCGGGAGCAGGGACCGCCAGGTCAGACAGAGCCGACTGGGCCTTGACCCTGGGGGTCCTTGACCCGGGGCCACATCACTTGATAACACCACCCCCTTCCAAGAAGGCTGGCCCCGGGCTGATGACGCAGGTGACCTTCCGTCTGTGGCTCAATGTCCACCAGAAGCCTCAGGCCAGGGGCCGGCACAGGCCAGAGCAAAAATGCCTTCTGACCTTACGTCTGTCCCCGCTCGCCTCTAGCCCTCCTGGGTCCAGGCGTCTGATTTCCTGAAAGGGACGCCAGATAAGGCAGGGACAGCTCATGTCCAGCCCTCACGTAGGGCTTTGTGTCCCTCTTGGTTGCCTGGGCCACATTAACCAAGGCTGATCACCCAGAAGAGAGGAGGTGATGATGCTCTTGCTCTGCACAGGACTCAAGCCTGTGTCACCTCCAGGCTCCGGACTGGGGGAGGGTGGGACAGACCAGGGCAGGGCCTGGGGAGGACGGGAAGGGACCTCAGACCATGTCCTCCAAGCGAGGGTAGGCATGGCACACTGGAGCACAGCACCAGGGACCCCCAGGAGGAACGCGGGAACTGGGGACAGAGTCACGCAACACGAGAGGCTGACGGCTCAAGTGTCCCTGAACCCCAAGGCCAAGACACCCTCCCCAACCCTGGGTGCGTCACACTCAGAACCAAGGAGCTGGCGGCCTCTGTGGACACTCCAGAAGTCCCCCTGCGGGCTCTGCCGAGAGGACACAATGAGTGGCCCAGCCACCAAGTGACCAGAACATGGTGCAGGACCCTGCCCAGCCTGCCTCCCAGGGCTGCCCAGAGCAGCCACCGGCCTCCGGCTTCCCTCTCTAGTCCCGGCACCTCCCACCACAGGACCCTTGCACATGCCATGCCCCATGCCTAGGGCGGCCTTCTAACTCCCGTCCCTCCCCTCTACCCAGAGGCCACCGATGACTTCACTCTGAACCGCACCGGCCAGCCCTCGGGAGCTGGACTCTCAAGCACACAGCCCGGGCTGTGCCACCAAGCCAGAAAAGACTTTGGAAGTGTGTCCTCTGGGCTGAATGCAGGCTCTGCAGGGAACTTGGCCCTGGGGACAGTCAGCTCTGTGGGAGGGGCCAGACGAGGAGGGCGGCCCTGGGGACAGCTGAGGTCCTGGGGCTCCAGGGAAGGGCTGTGGCTTGGAGGCTGAAGACACTGGGCACGTGCGGACGGTGACTGACAGGAGCAGAGAGGTGGCAGGAGGCAGGGGCTGGCCTGAGACCCCCCCCGCAGGGGACAAGACCCTCGGGAATCCCTGTGCCCACAGGGACCTGGTGTTCTCCCTTGATGCCCCATGAAGTGGGCTTCTGGCAGGGCTTGCTCCAGGAGCCTGGAGTCTGAATGGAACAGTAGGAGGAATGGGGTCCCCTGGCCCTGTGCCCAGCTGACGAGTGGGCATGACCCCCGTCCTGGGTCCCGGTGGTCACCCTAAGCTTGTGGCCTCTGTGGAAGGCCTCGGGACTCCAGGGCACAGCCAGGACCCCTCCCCGGGCCCCTGGCCTGACTGCCCACCGTCTGCGGGGCAGGAAACGGGCCAGGCTGAGTGCCACCAGTCCACCTCCCGGGCCACAGTGTCATCTTTAATTACCAGGCCCCGGGGCCTCCGGCAGTGGCTTTTATATACAGAGAAAAATATAGGACTGAGGACAATGGGTGTCCCCAGGGGAGGCTATTTTTAGCGCTTTCCTTACTGAGCGGCTGGGCATCGCCCTGGCCCTCGGCTGCCCGGGCGACAGGGCAGAAGGACAGCAGCTGGGCACGCAGGGGCTTCTCGGCCACTGGAGAGTCACCAAGAAGATGTGGTCCTGGGGCGCCCCAAGCTGGGGGGAGGGGTGGTGGGCGGCTGACCTGTGTCCCCAGTACCGTGTGGCACTTCCCGCCCCGACGTCGCTATGACAGGCCCCCGGCCTGCTGTGCTCTGGCTGGAGCCTCCGTCTCCCCGGGCACGGAGAGGCGCTGCTGACGTGGCAAGGTGAGGCCGTGCCCAGGGGAGTCCTGGCGGGGCCACTGCCAAGCCGGGAGGGGCCAGTCTCAGGGCAGGCCTGGGCAGCGTCCTCAGGCAGAGCGCTGCTCTCAGCAGGCACACAGGAGGCAGGAGGCAGAGGGCTCTGTGGCCTGGGAGCCCAGGGCTGGCCAACAGCATCCACCAGGGCCAAACCTCACTTCCCTAAACACAGACTGCTGTGTGTCTGCAGGAGCCAAGGACACCTTCTCTGTGCTTCCTCAGGCTGTGTGTCTGCAGGAGCCAAGGGCACCTTCTCTGAGCTCTCTCAGGCTGTGTGTCTGCAGGAGCCAAGGGCACCTTCTCTGTGCTTCCTCAGGCTGTGTGTCTGCAGGAGCTAAGGGCACCTTCTCTGAGCTCTCTCAAGCTGTGTGTCTGCAGGAGCCATAGGCTCCTTCTCTGTGCTCTGACTCATTCCCACTGATGGACCAGAGGCCCAGGAGGGAGGATTCAGAACCCAGCTCATTTCTGACCTCAGAGGCCCCCCCCCCGGGGGGGGGAGGACCTGGCGGGTCTTGGCTGTGAGTAAATGTGGCCAGCAGCCGGGGGGCAGGGAGGCCACCAGGCTGGGCCAGGCGCTGGTGGGGCCGCGGACAGGAAGTGGGAGCCGAGCCCCCGCCCGCCTGGCAAGCACCTGCTTTTCCCTGGGCGCGGGGCCAGCTAGCAGGGGCGGCGGGAGGCCCTGGGTGGGGTGCCCGGGGACGCCTGCCAGGCCCCGTCTGTGGACGCTGCTGGGCGGGAGTCCCTATCAGTGCCCGCAGCCCCAGGGCCCAGCCAAGCCACTCCCCAGCCCACCCCACCAAGAGCCTCTCACTCCCCAGGGCCATCTGTCCTGCACCCCGGGCCCCGTCCCCAGCAGAGCTGGCCAGAGGCCTGGCACCCACCAGCACCCTGTCCCTCACAAGGACATCAAGGGACCTCCAAAGGACAAGCACCCCAGGTCTCTGGCAGCATGGCAGCCTGGGGCTGAGCCAGCCTGGTCAGTGTGGCTCACAGCCTGCTCCGTGGGGCTGGACAGGGCTCTGCTTAAAACACTGCAACATGTGGGTGACACTGTGACATCGGGAGGTCTCATGTGAAAACCCAGTGTTCTGCTGGACTCCGTGGCCCACGCCTGGCATCCCAGCAGCTCGGGAGGCTGAGGCAGGAGGATCGCAAGGTGGAGGCCAGCCTCAGCCACTTAGCAGGCCCTGAGCAACTCAGGGAGACCTTGTCTCTAAATAAAATACCAAAAGGGCTGGGACAGGGCTCCGTGGTCAGGTGACCCTGGGTTCAATCCCTGGGACCAAAAAAAGAATGAACACAGTCAGCCTGGGCCAAGTCCACAACCACCCTTACCCCAGGGTGAAAGGCAGGAGGCCAGGATCAGAGGCCAACTGGGAAGCAGGCGGGGTCGAGGGGGGAGTGAGCGCTGTGGACATCTGGCCGCGGACTCTGTCCTCTAACCTCCTTCTGCAAATGACCACAGGGGTTATGAAGGTCGCCCTCTTCTCAGGTATGGAAGCTGGCCCAGGAGGCCAGACAGAGGGCAGGCCGATCGTGGCCAGCTCGGACCAGCCTCCTCGCAAGGGAAGGGGCCAGCCTTCAGCCTCCACGGGGCCTCACCACCTACCCTTTTCACGTTCTTGCCTCTGACGCTCACACCACCTCGCCTGCTGGCGGAAACAGGAAGCCAAACACCATTTGGTTTGTCACTTTAAACCAGGACTCAGGCCGCTGTGGTGGCGCACGCCTGTCATCCCAGGGACTCAGGAGGCTGAGGCAGGAGGATCGCAAGTCGGAGGCCAGCCTCAGCTGCTTAAAAAGTGTCTTATGGGGCAGAGGCGCCTGGGGCCTCCCATCTGGGACAATCTGAATGTTCCTTGTTCCTCTTAAGGATCCCTCTGTCCTCCCGCGGGCTTGTGTCCAGCACCCACACGCCCGGGTCCTCACTGACGTCACAGGCCCTGGCCCTGGGTCCCCTCACCTCGCAGAACCTGTCGTGTCTACACTGATCCCTCAGGGCGTCAGGGGACAGTGGCTTTGGTCCCAGATCACTGTTCTGTGCAGAGCAGGGGCTGAAAGCTACCCACCAATGCCACCCGTGCTGGGGACCAAGGGACACTCTCCCAGACGCCCGGATGGCCACTACTGTCATCTTTTCACTGACCTTTGCACAAAGAGGGGACACAGCCAGGGAGCGCTCTGCAGGGTCCCACCAGGGACTGTCATTGCGTCAAGAAGCCACAGAGCAAGGACATAAAATGGGAAGGAGGTGCCTTCTCCCAAGGAGCAGCAGCCCCTGCACAGGCCCAGGACGCACAGGTGACCCTCGGGTCAGGGCGAGGACAGGGACAGGGTGCCAAGGAGCCAGGCAGCCCTTGGGGCCCGTCCCCCACCCCAGAAACTGGCAAATAAGAACCGTGAAGAGTCGTTCAAGCTCTAGTCATCTCACGGGACAGAGAGGTGGCCGATCACGACGGTGGTGACCATAGCTACCAGACATTGGGCACCTGGACACATAGGTCACCAGGAGAAGCCTCACATGCCCCGGGGAGTCACTTCTGGCTCCATTTCATGGATGAGAAAAACCGAGGCTCAGACGGGGAAGGAAACAGCCAAGGCTGCATAGCTGAGAAGAGAAGGAGCCAGGGTTCCGAGTGGCCCACAAGACCCGGGCTCTGTGAGGGCCAGTTTCAGGATACGCTATGGTCTCTCGACTGGCCCAGGGCCTGACACGAAGTAGGTGCTCAGAAAAACTGCCTCGTGTGGATAAAGGAGCGCAGGAGACTGCGGGTGGGTGCCTACATGTGTTCCTGGGTGGCCAGGTGCCAGGCCACGTGGGCATCAGCACACAGGCCACGGGCCCAGGGCCTGAGCACCTGCCCCATGACGGTCTGGCCATGGCAGCTAGGGCAGTGGTGGGTCTAGGTGGCGCCCAGCCATAGTCCCACCGCGTGGTCATGGATTCCTGCTCTGCGTAGTTCTCACAAGGACAGCAGCGGGTCCTCAAGGCCATACCAGTAAGTTCCTCGGAAGCTGGAGTGGCCTCTAAGGCCATTGAGATTGGCTTTTGTGGCCCAATGACAAATCACACCCCCGCCTCTGTGCGCCCTCCCCCTTCCACACGCGCGAGCGGCCACCTCTCCCCAGGCCTCCAGCCGGGGCCCAGCCCACGGGGCGCTGCCGACGGTCGCCAGGCCTCTCAAGCTCACTGGACGGACATTCCATGTGTCATCAAAATCCAGAGGAAACTTACAAAAGAGGAAGGAAGAAAATACAGCCGGTCAGCACAGCTGGGAAGGACACACTGACGTGGACAAACACACACAGCCTCTGACCGCGGGACCCCAGGGCTGGCCTGCCCGGCGAGGCCACCCACTTGCTCAGAGGCCCACAGACGAGCGGCACAGTCAACCCCGATCGCTGAGGTGCCCTGGACTTAGAGATTCTCCTGGTAAAACCAGGAGCCCGCGCTCTGCAGAATCCAGCCACAGTACACTTCACACAGCTGGCACAGTGGCCCACGCCTGTCATGCCAGTGGCTCGGGAGGCTGAGGCAGGAGGATCGCAAGTTGGAGGCCGGCCTCAGCAACGGCAAGGCCCTAAGTAACTCAGCGAGACCCTGTCTCTAAATAAAATGCATAATAGGGCTGGGGAGGGGCTCAGGGGTGAAGAGCCCCTAGGTTCAATCCCCAGGGCCCCCCCAAGACCAAAAAAATCCTTGATGCATGCACAGACAGGAGCTCCCAGAGGCCTGGCCAATGCCCTCCAGAAACACCTAGTGCCCAGCCCCCACTAGGTGACTCTGCAGCCTGCCCGCCTGCCCGCCAGCGCCTCTGGGCTGGATCTGGGTAAATATCAGCACAGCTCGCTCAGAATCAGGCTCCCGAGGCTTTGGAGAAGGCTGAAATCCCGGTGGGGCCCCCAGACGACAGCCAGGCCGACTCAGGCACAGCTGGGACACTCTGGTGGAGTCCCTGGCACCCGGCCCTGCTGTGCCCGTTTGGAAACCAGGGAGCAGAGCCGCGGGGCTCCGAGGTCCAGTGTAGCCCAGCATCAGGCTGCTGCCCTGCATGGGCCACGCGGAATGGCCAAGGCTGTGTGCGGGTGGCGTGGCCGGGCCTGGACTGGCTTTTCTCGGGCCCACTACAGACTGGGCTCTCCTCGGATCACTGGAGACTGGAGGGTCCCTTCTGGGTTTGGAGAGGCGGCGATGGCCAGCTGGGAGCACCCTGGGTGGTGGCAAAGGGCCTCTGGAAGGCTCTAGGAGCACAACTCAGCCCCAACAGCCCAGAGGTCCAGGGCGCTGTCCAGCCACCCCGGGCTTCCTTCGGAACAGATGTGCCACATGTTCTGCGGCCACTGGGCCCCACCTGCTCTGAGGCTAAGGGGCGGTTCTCCAGCCCCAGGACACCTGGCCTGGCCCCTGCCATCGGGGAGCGACGGCTCATGTGCAGCGCAGACTCAGAAGGCCCCCAACTCCCTGCAGCTGGAAGGGCTTAGAGCAGGGACCAAGGGACTTCTGAGAAGGAACGTGGGACTGAGGAACCCACACAAGAGGCGGTTTCAATGACACGCTAGGTGGCCTGCGGATCCTGGGGAAGTCCTCACGGAGGGGCAGAAGGAGGCGTGAAGGAGTCCAGCCAGGACAAGTGGCTTCCCAGTGGCGGTCGGTCGCCTGCTCTCCCTGGACCGGGGCTGCACAGAACAAAGACAAGGAGCCTCCTGCTGGGTCCCTGGTGCCTGGTGCAAGCTACTACTGAGTATACAGTAGGTACTCCATAATCGCGAGTCTTGGTGCTGACGAGGACTCCAGCTGTGGCTCCCCTGCCACCTGAGGGTGATGGTAACGGGAGGAGAAGGCGCAGACAGAGAGCGACAGCTGAAGGGCTGCTCAGGGTGGCCGCCACGTGTGGAGTGAGGATATCGGGACCCCCAGCCCCAGCCCGGGCCACTGATGCCAGACAGATGGTCCCGCAGCTGCAGCCTGCCTGGCCCCCGCCCCGGATCCAGGGACCCGCCCCCCTGTCTGCACAACCCCACACAGAGCCTGAAGCACTTGGGATGGGGAGGGGACCGAGGGGACCTCATGCAGGGTCTTCATGCAACTGCCAGGCACGCGCACTTGCAGAATTTTGGAACTGAAAGATCAAAAGGCTCCAGGTGGGCCTCCCCCAGCGGGGACCCACACAGCCACGACACAGCCACGTCTGTTTGCAGACCCGCTGCCTCGCCTCCCTCCCCTGATCCTTGGAGGGGCCGCAGTCGGCTCAGGGGGCAGCTGCCCGGCGAGGGAGAGAGGAAATCAATATTCCCCGCACACACCCCCTGCTCACAGACAGCCGCTGAGGCCCCGCCAGCCGCCCACAGCTCACAGGGCGGCCGATCAGATGCCAGCTCCAGCCCCGGCCATGACAGGCCCCCTGGCCCCTGTGTGTAAACAACACCCCCGACCAGCGGCCCCCTCCAGGCCACACCGAGTCACACACAGCAGCCACACACGCAAACCTGAGGTCCGGCACCTTCGCAGGTGGCCCTGCCAGGTGCCTGGCTCCCAAGCCCCCACTGATTGGCACAGCTGGGACATGACCCACAACTTGAACCTGCTCAGGGTCTCCCTGATGAGGTGGACACACAACTCAGGGACAAGCCCAGGGTCTCCCATGGACACAGCCGCAGGAGCCTCCCTGGCTGCCATCAGACACAGAGCCCGGCCCCCCCATCCCCCGCCCCGCCACAAACTTCTGTCACATCCGCCTCTGGCTCTGCCACCCGGCCACCCACAGCAGCTCCCACCCGGGGTCCCCGAGGGCAACTCCGACACAGAGGTCCCCAGATCCCTCCCTTGTCCCCCAGGAACAGGTCCAGCGGGCGACCCTGCAACACCGGCTCTAGCAGGGGCACCCTCGCGCCCCATCCGGGCGTCCCCTCTTCCGGGCACTCTTGGCCACCAGACAGTGCCCCCCCACTCGTCACACCCCGAACACGGGGGTCCCTGGCCGGGCCTCGGTCCAGGAGGCCCTGCCCTCGCCCCCGCGCCCGGCCTCACCCGCTGTCCAGCTCCAGCTCCAGCAGGGACTGCGTCCTCTCCGAGCTGCAGTGCAGGCACCACATGGCGGCCGGGCGGCCGCTGCCCCGGCCCGAGCAGGGACCCAGGCCCAGCGCGGCCCACCGGCTCCCAGGCTCACACCCTCGGCCCGAGGGCCCGGCTTCCTGCCGCGGGACCACGCCGCGTCCCCGGGCCCAGGGCCTGCCGGCTCCCGCCGCTCCGGGCCCGGTGTCGATCCCAGGTCAGCCGAGCCGGCCCTCCGCCGCCGCCCGCCTGGCGCAGCGACAGTCCCGGCCGGAGGAATGTGGCCCGGGAGGGGCGGGGCCAAGGAGGGGGCGGGGCCGAGGGCGGCGGGGGAGGGGCCGAGAGGGGCGGGAGACGCGCGAAGCCAGGGGGCGGGACCGAGAGGGGCGGGGCCGAGAGGGGAGGGGGAACGCGGAGCCAGGGGGCGGGACCCAGGGGCTGGGAGAGGCGCGAAGCCAGGAGGCGGGGCCTAGAGGGGCGGAGCCGAGAGGACCTGAGCCGAGAAGGGCGGGGGGGGGGGAGCGCGGAACCAGGGGGCGGGACCGAGAGAGGCGGGGCGGGGCCAGGCAGAGCCGCGAGGGCGGGGCTGCGCGGGGATACGGGGGCGGGGCCGAGAGGGGCCAGGCCGGGCCGTGCAGAGCCGTGGGGGCGGAGCCTAGGGGGCGTGGCCGCGCGGGGCCGCGGGGGCGGTGCCGGGGGCGGGGCGGCGCCCTGGGAATCCCGGGCGGGGCGGCGCCCTCGGGTCCCGTGAGCTCCGGAGGCGCGGGAGGCGCGCTCTGCGCACCCGCTCCAGCTCCAGCACCTCCCAGTGGCCACGTCTTCCCGGCGACGACGCACGACAAATACAAAGCACCCGGCCGCTCACCCGAGGCTGCTCCGCAGACGGTGGCCTCAGTTCCTAAGGCCCGACTGGGGCCTCGCGGAAGACGCGCCCGCCCCGGGGACGAGGGCGGGGTCCCACCCGGCGTCACCCTGGGGGAGGATCCGATGGAAAACTGCACAACTTCACAACACGTCCCCTCGCCCGGCCAGCCCCCGCAGCCCCACCGTGCCCACTGCCACCCAGAGAAGCCCCGCAGCCCCGGGTACTGACAGCACCCCAGAGCTGCTCCTGGCGACATTGTGCACAGGCGACCCCGGCCGGCGCCCAGACAGGAGACCAGGCTCTGCTCACTGGGCTGCTCGAGGGTCCTCGCCTCGCCCCACTCTCCTCTAGGGCTGCCCATCCCCATGTCTGTCCATCGCCTATTACTTCCCGTCCCCGGGTCCACGAAGGCGGGCTCAGCGGTGACAACCTGGGTAGCGAGCGCGTGGACAGACACCACCAGACCCAGCTGCCCCGGGTCGCACCACCAGCGCGAGGCCAGCTCCCGGAGGACCAGGCAGCTGTCACATCTGCGGGGATCAGGAAATCACAGGAGCCACTAATGAAGGGGCCCGGTCTTGTGCCCTTTGGAAGCTTTCATTTGAAGACAGCACCCAAGCTGCCCCAGCCTGCCTCCCCAGATCCAGGCTGGCGCCCCAAGGCTGAGCCCCGATTACTGCCCAGAGCCACATTCCTCCCCTTGGGCTCCCATAGTTTCTTTGCTACATTAAAAATAAAAAGAAAGCCAGACATGGTGGCAAATGCCTGTAAGCCCAGCAGCTCAGGAGGCTGGGGCAGGAGGACTGCAACTTAGAGGCCAGCCTCAACTTAGGCCCTAAATAACTCAGGGAGACCCTGTCTCTAAATTAAAAATAAAAAGGGCTGGGGATGGGGCTCAGGGGTCAAGCACCCCTGGGTTCAATCCCTGGGACCAAATAAATCCTTAAAGACAGAATGGGAGGGCAGATTGGCCAGAGACGGACCAGGGCTTGCGTTACATTCCAGCAGAGAAAGCAAAGAACCCAACGGGCCAAGCATCTGGGTGGACCTGTCTCCCAAGAAGACGTACAAATGGCCAGTAAGTGCGCGAAAAGATGCTCAAGGTCACATCAAAGGATGACACACTGCCACCCCATGTTCTAAGGAGGTGATGAGCCAAAACATGGGCAAAAGGACCTACACACAGAAGGTTCTAGAAGACCACTGGGCTGCCCTGCTCAAAGCCTGGCCCTTTCCCTCCTGCCACCAGCAACTCCCGGTATTGTTGGTCTGCCAAGCAGGACACGCAGCGGGAGCGAGGGGCACGCTCTGTAGGCCCCTGGCCCCAGGGTGGCCCTTCCCCGGGATCCCTCCTGACTTAAGTCCCTTTTTAAATCCCAGCTTGAACCACGCCACCAAGCCCAATCTGGCCAGCAGTGAGGCCCTGTCCAGGAGCGCCTGGACAGTTTTCCTGACCAAAGGACTGGACTGCACAGACCTCACGTCCACCACTTGGGCACTTTGCTTTCTGAGTCTCATTAGCCATTTAACTGAGCAAGTACTAACCAGCACCTGTTCTTGCCCCTCAGTGCCTTCTGAGGCCCCAATGAGAAGGCACTGGTGTGACCACCATCCCTGGGCGTGGTGTCGTGTCAGTGGGGACAACCTGGAACTCTGTCTGGGGAAAGGCTCCAGTGATGGGGGCATTTGGGGCTGGGTCTTGAGGGACGAGTAGGAGTTCGTGTCTGGGGTCGCAGGATGCAAGAAGTCAGAGAGCCTTTAGGGCCACCATCCTGGGTCTCAGCCCTGAGTTGCTTGCTTTGGCCCATTTCTCGTGCCACAACCTAACTCTGTCCTCATCCTCCTGGGTTCTAACGCCCTGATGGCCCCAGGGGTCTCCTCGTCTCCTGGGACAGGCCTGTGGCACCCTGATCTCAGAGCTCTCAGGGTGACATCGGGTAGCTTCACGTGGCTGACCTCAGGCCTATGTGGCCTGGTTCTGGGCCATCTGTCCACCTGCGGTCAAGTTTAGTGTCCCCTCTCGTGGAAGCCACGCCCCCTGGCCCTGCCCTGGGTCCTTTCATGTCACCAAGGAGCGGCACGGTCACTGCCAGGCAGGGCTGGGTGTCACTCTCCCCCATGGCACCCTGGGCTTCCAAGGGCCCTAAGAGGGGACACTATTGGGAACAAATCCTAGGACTTCTTTAAAAAGTCACTGAACTTTAAAAACCCAGTGAACTAGCCAGGCGCAATGGCCTACAACTGTCCTCCCAGCGGCTCAGGAGGCTGAGGCAGGAGGATCGCAAGTTGGAGGCCAGCCTCAGCAAGTCAGCGAGACCCTGTCTCTAAACAGATAAAAAACAAAACAAAACAGGAGTCCATCTGCGTATTAAATGGAATGTCAAAGTCAAGGGAATCTAGAAAAAATATACAGAAAGAGTTGCAAGGCTGGCTGTCACAGCGCAGCCCCTGGAGGCCACCAACTCTGGCCCAGAGCAGGGCTGACCAGGAGAAAGCAACTGTCCCAGAATCTGCTGGCGGGCGGGGGGCATTGGGGATTGAACTTAGGGGCACTCGACCCCCGAGCCACATCCCCAGCCCTGCTCTGTGTTTAATTTGGGAACAGGGTCTCATGGAGTTGCTGGGGGCTTCCCTTTTGCGGAGGCTGGCTTTGAATTCACGATCCTCCTGCCTCAGCCTCCAGAGACCCCTGGGTGACAGGCGTGTGCCACTGCGTCCGCCTTTACTTTTAAACAGTGAGTTCACAGCCAAGAACAGCCAGCAGAGGGGAGCCAGCCCAGGCCCTGGGGGCCCCGACTTAATGAATAGATGAATTCCTCCATCCCAAGTGCGGGAGGCCTCTCTTTCAAAGGGAGGCCGCTAAGTGCTCCTGAGACTCTGGCTACTTTTAAGTGGCTGACGCGCTCCCTCCCTCCGCAGTCTCTGTTGCGCTATTGATTTGAACAACACCTTCTCTGGTCCCAGAGGGCGCAAGGCCAGCCTGGGCCAACCCGCGCAGGAGAGTAGAGGCCAGTAGAGGACGCGTGTGAGGCCCAGCTCATCAAGTGCGCAGACCTGGAGCTGAGGATGTGCGTGTTCCCCAGCGCTCACCAATACCTGTCCCTACCTACCACGTCGTGGGGCAGCCCAGGGACCTCACCTGCATGTGCGGGCCCTGTCCCCTGTCCTTACGGGGCTGGCTCATCCTCGCTGTCAGCCTTGTTCCTAAGAGTTCTACAAAGACACAGAGGCCCTGAAGCCCAGAGAGGGTAAGTCGTTTGCCCTAAGACACACAGCATAAGGGATGGACCCAGAAATACCTCATGTGGGCTCAAGTCTGGGCTCACTGTGCCCCATCGGTGCCTCTCAAAAAGTGGGGCCCTGGGCATGGCAGCAGCAATGGATGTGGGAGTCATCACAAATGGGGCTCCTGAGCCTGGGGAGCAGACGCTTGCTGCAGTTTGGGGTCTCTGCTCTGTGCTAAGGCGGCCCATCCCCAGGATGGAGGGAGGAGCTGGCAGAGAGGGAGAGGCTGCTGCCTGGGGGCGGCCAGGCAGGGAGGCCTTCCTGGAGGAGGTGATGCCCATCTTGACTTGGGGCCTGGTGGTGAGGCGTGTGGCTGAGGCTGGCTTCCAACCTTCGATCCTCCTGCCTCAGCCTCCCCAGCCGCTGGAATGCCAGGCGTGAGCCACCCCTTTTCTCTTTGGGGACAAGTGGAGGCCACTGCCCCACCAGGGCCCCTGCACTGAGGGCCTCAGGGGCCCTGCACTCCCAGCGGCCTTGAGGGGGACACTGTTTCTTAGCCCATCAGGAAGCGGAGGCCCAGACCCGAGGACCGACCTGCTCAAGGCCACTCCGAAGGGCCATCTTGGCCGTCCACGGGGACAGACATCCCGGCCCCTGGGAGCCAGAGCCAAGGGGCCCGGGACATGCTGCTCCTGGGTCCCCTGGGCCCTGCGTCCCCTGGAGTGGGTCCCAGCCACAGTCCATAGACAATTCCCACAGTGACTGTGATTTCTGTGTTAAGAGCCAAGACATCAGGGTTGGGGACCCCGGAGAGCCAAGCGTGACATCACAGGCGCCACAGTTGGCTGCACACGACAGCTGATTATGGCCTAGCTAAGGGGGCTTTGCCCCACGCCCCACGCGGCCAAGGCCAACGCAGCTTGGGGGCCTCCTGGCCAACAGGTTCCTCTTCTTTCCCACAAGGGTCTGGCCCTGGCTCCCAGGTTCTGTGGACCTGTGCAGGAGCCACCGACAAGGGACAGGCACTGACTGATGATTGACAGCGAGGTGACGGAAGCCACCCTAGTGCAACCTGTCCCCGTCCCCAGGAGAGGCCCCTCCAGGACAGTTCCGAGACAGCAGCCACCTTCCTGGAGAACATTCTCTCTTGCTTTAGTAGCCACCTGGTGACATGTTGCTTGCCATCGGGGGCCCATCTCTACTCCTTGGCTTCTGTTAGTGACCACTGGCCTCTCAGGGACAGGGACAGAGTCCCTGAAATCTGGTCACGAGGTCCACTATCCCCTGGGGACTGACCATGCGGAGGACTCTCTAAAAGAGGCTCAAACACACTGGCTGAGTTTTCCTGTTCTTTTCTTTTTGGGGTGCCAGGGGTGGAACCCAGGGGTGCTTCACCCCTGAGCCCTGTCCCCAGCCCTTGTTACACTGTATTTTCAGACAGGGTCTCCCTGAGTGGCTTAGGGCCTCACTCACTTGCTGAGGCTGGCCTCCAACTTTCGATCCTCCTGCCTCAGCCTCCTGAGCCGCTGGGGTGACAGGCCGGCACCTCCACGCCTGGCTCCTTCTTTAAACAGAGACCAGCGGCTCTCAAGCCTTTTGCTGTCAGCATCTCTTCCTGCTCTTTACTGAGGACACCAAAATGGCCTGTGGGGGTCACAGCGATTGATATTCACTCCACTGAGAAACTGAAAGTGACAGGTCCTTTTAGCGCAAAGATACACAAGCACCATTCCAGGAACCAACACACTGCAGAGCTTCCAGAACATTCCACCCATCTGCCTGTGAGAGAGCTTCCAGAACATTCCACCATATGCCTGGGAGAGCTTCCAGAACATTCCACCATATGCCTGGGAGAGCTTCCAGAACATTCCACCATATGCCTGGGAGAGCTTCTATAATAATAATAAATCGTGAAAAAATAAATAAAAATAAAAAAAGAGACACTGCTGCGGTTTTGGGCTGGTTTTCCTGCTTCTCCGGCCTCAGGGGCCCAGACCATGGTCACCAACTCCACCAAGGGGTGGCCCCGGCCTCCCTGGGGTGCCCAGGGGTGAAGGGCGAGGCCCCTGGGCTCCTGTGTGACACATTCGCAGGACGCCCCAGCTGTGGGGCAGCTAAGTGACGGCCAGCATCTCCCTCTCTCTGAATCTAGATGATCCAGCTCCAAGAGCCCAGGTCCCCACCGGGGGCTGTCCCCAGGTCAGGCTGGTGGCAAATTTAGATCGGCTTAAGCTGCTCAGGGCACAGCTGGCCAGGCAGCTCTGGAGGGGATGAGAGACAGGCCGGCGACAACTGAGCGGCCCCCAGCTTGGGTGTGGGTGAGGGGCTGTCCCTGTCCCCACCCCCACGCGGCCTGCTCCAGCGGCTCAGCCCACCCACGCAGCCAGGGCTGGCGCCACCTGTCGCCCTGCAGAGGAACTGCAGCCTGGAGAGGCGCCCAGGGGCTTGGCCAGGCCTGGACACTGGGGGGGGGGCAGCCTTGAACCCCAGGCCGCCCTCACCGCCTGCTCAGGGCCCAGCGGAGGTGACTGTGCCCCTCCCTGAGACGCTGGGGACCTGGCCAGGTGGGGGTGACGCTGTTACCACTCGGCCTAGGCCCCAGCTGGCTCTTGTCGGCCTTAGGTGCTTGGCAAATATCAGCCCATGAATGATGTCACCCCACGGTGAGTCCTGTCCCAGCTTTTGGAATTTGGGGGACAACAGGAACTGAACCCAGGGCTGCTAACCTCTGAGCCCCGTCCCCAGCCCCTTTTTAGTTTCTATTAAGAGACAGGGTCTTGCTGAGTTGCTCAGGGCCTTGCTAAGGGGCTGAGGCTGGCCTCCAACTGGCGATCCTCCTGCCTCAGCCTCCGGAGCTTCGGGGATGACAGGCCTATGCCCACGGCACCCCGTGAGGTAAGCACCTTTTAAAGTTGAGTTCTGGGGGGATGGTAACAGATGATCAAAAGGAGGGTGCGCACCTGCACAGAGGTGCCCTGGGCAGGGGGGACAGCCAGACGAAGCTGAGAGGTGGGCCCAGGTCTGCTCTGAGCCAGGCCGATCTATAGCCCAGAAAGCTGGACACATGGTCCAGTTCCCCTGGGGACTGACCATGCGGAGGGTCCCTAACTCAAGGCTCAAACAGACTGCAACGGGGAGAGTGTCTGGGATCCCCTCTGCTGGGACCCCTAAGGGACTCCTGGAGAAAGATTCTAGAAAACTAAGCTCAGGAAGACCACAGAGACCCTGTGTCCCGGCACCTGGACTTTGTGGGTGGGCACAGTCGGGGCTGATTCCTCCAGGGACATGCAGGGACCCGGCGAGGGAATCTGACAAAGGCGCCCTCTTCTGATGGAGCCAGCTCCGGGGCCAGACAGGGCAGGAATGGCGTTCTCTCTCTGCCAGCTGCTCTTGTGCAGTGTACAACCCGAACATCCGTACACTGGCAACCCTTAAAGCTCTGCTACTGGACCACTGTGATCTTCCTGCCTCGGCCTCCCGAGCCACCAGGAGGACAGGGCTGACACAATGTGGATTTTAAGGCCGACAAAACCCCGACCCCACATCACAGGCCATTAGGAGCGACATCATTTGCTCGGGTCCTCACACAGACAGACAGACTGACTCTCTGCCCTCTCAGAGGTGGCCACACGCCCTGGCCTCCCACATGGAGTCGGGAGCCCAAGCTGGCTCAAGGTCCCGCAGCCAGGCCAGGCCAAGCCTGGTCCCCAGCTCCACCCCCCACGGCAGACCCAGATTGCTGGGGCCGGGGACGGGAGCTGGTCTCTGGCTTCAGGCTCTGGGCACAGAGGGGCCCTTCTTTGCTGTCCAAGAGTCCCTCCTGTTTGTCCGGTGCCAGGCTGCAGCCTGCCCCATCCTGCTGACGGGGAAAATCTGGTGCCAGCGTCCACAAATATGTGTGCTCTCCAGAGGGAGGGGGAGGCCTGGCTTCCCGCTCAGAGAGGGGGACACAGGACAGAAGGAGCCACAGCCAGGGGCAGAGCCAGCCATGGGGGGGGGTCATGAAAATATGTCGGGGGGGGTGACAGATGGATAGATGTAGCCAGGTGCGGTGGCTCATGCCTGTCATCCCAGCTGCTCAGGAGGCTGAGGCAGGAGGATCATGACGTGGAGGCCAGCCTCAGCCACTCAGCGAGACCCTGTCTCTAAATAAAGTATAAAAAGGGCTGGGAACGGGGCTCGGGGGTTAAGCACCCTGGGTTTAGTCCCTGGTGCAAAAACCAAACAAAACTGTACCCAGCTGTTTCTAGCCAGATGTCCCTGTCCTGGCTCCTCTCCGGGGCCTCCCACCCTCTGGAGCCCCAGGGAGCAGCAGCGGCTCGAGAGGGAATGTGCCTTGTCACACACCCACAGAGGCCCCAGGGCAGGGACAGAGCCTCAGCCTGGGCGGGGGCTTGGAGGGACCTGGTTGTACCTTGAGCCATCATAGGCCCTCCCTGACCCTCAGTTTCTTCATCTATGAAATGGGCGGCTGCGCCTCCTCTGCGCGGCAGGAGGAAAGAGGAGGCCCGAGGTGCCCAGCCCCAGGAGGGTCCCTGCTCAGTCATTCTGGTCCCTGGTTTCAGGCCTGAGCCTGGCACGGGGCTGGGGGACGGCGACCCTGACCACACCAGGCCTGGGCCACTGGCCAGGGTGGCAAGGAGGCTGGAAGCCGGAGGTTCACCTCATGCTGGCAACAGCCACCCGCCCCACCAGGGGCAGGCCCTGGACACCAGAGGGGACAGGAGTCCCTGGGTGGCGCTGCTGGGAACCGGCAGGACAGCTGGGGCGGGGACAAGGGCTGGCCCAGGTGCTGGCGGCCAGGTCGGGGACGCCAGCCGTCTCTTACCTGGGTCCTGCGGAAGAGGCCGCGTCCTCCTGCGGCCCTGTCCCTGCTCCCTGGTCCCTCCCAGCTGCACAGCCGCTGGGCCGGGTCACAAACCCTGAGCCCGGCTTAATCCGCCCAAGCCCCAGCCGGACACGTGACCCTCCCCACCGACCTGCTGGGCAGGAGCCAGGGCTGGGCGGGGCCCGCGGGGCCGTCCCTGTCACCCACTCCCCGGGGGCGCCCGGCCTGGCCTGCAGGGTGTGGACACAGGCTAGGGGACCCGCAGAGGAGGGGAAAGGACGCATTTGTCCCCAATGGTGCCGGGTCACCTGGGTTATGGGGGGAGGCGTGCAGGGAAAGACAACAGGGAAAGGGACAAAAGGGACCTTGTTCCTCCCACAGTGCAGATGAGTCCCAGGTGGGCCAGTGACGCCTGGGGACAGGCGGGGACCTGCGGGGGGGGGGGGGGGGGGCAGGGAGTCCCCTCCTTATTTAATTAACTTATTATTATTATTATTTGCTCCTGGGAATTGAACTCACAGTCCCTCGACCCCTGAGCCCTGTCCCCAGCCCTTTTCAGATTTTATTTAGAGACAGGGTCTCGCTGAGTTGCTCAGGGCCTCACTAAGTGGCTGAGGCTGGCCTCCACCTTGCGATCCTCCTGCCTCAGCCTCCTGAGTTGCTGGGATTATAGGCAGGGACTGGGGATGAATTTCTTGAAACACACAATGTCACCAACAGAGTGGACGGCGGGTGGCAGGCGGGCAGGCGGGCGACCTTAAGAACTCTGAAACCCTGAAGTCCATCCTAAGACCCCAGGGAGCCTGGTGCAGGGACAGCCCTGAATGGCTCTTTGCCACAGGGGACATCTGAACGGCCATCAAACGCGTCTGCACACCCCCAAACGCCCCACTAAACCCACCAGGCGACTCTGTCACACACCCACCAGGAGCATCGAGCAACCAGGAGGGGCCCTGGGGCGCGGGAGGCGGAGGCCCAGCGCTTTGTGAATTGGGACAAATACATATTGACCACCAAGGTCGATGCCCTAGAGAAGTCACGCCACGTGTCTGGGGACACTCATTCAAAACCAATAGCTCCAAACTGAAAGCAGGAGAGGGGGAGGTGGCCTACGGACACCACGGAGTACAGGGCGCGGGGCGCACGCCTGTGACCCCAGCAGCTCGGGAGGCTGGGGCAGGAGGATCGCAATTTGGAGGCCAGCCTCAGCAACTCAGCAGGACTCTGTCTCTAAACAAAACATAACAAGGGCTGGGGACAGGGCTCAGGGGTTAAATGCCCCGGGGCTCCATCCCTGGGACCAAAACAAACAAAAGAACAACAACTGGTTTCAAAGGCCCAAAGACAGCCACTCACACAGGTGACCCTGTGGCCACCCGTCCAGCCTGACCTGCCTGCACACCCTGCGCCTATTTATAGACAGCTCGAAAATAAGAAAAGCAAGGTCACATGGAAAGCAGTCGCCCCACCGGTGGCACAGCAGGATGAGCAAGGACCAAGGATGGGGCTCTCACGGAGTCGCCAGGTGTGACAGGCGCGTCCCTGCCATGGTCAGCCTCTGGACCTTGGTGTGACCGCATGCACACTCTCATCTTTTATCAGCATCTTTCCACTTTCTGTGGCCATTATGGGTGTCACAACCTTTCAACCGGTGACTGCTCAGCCATCAGGCCATTATCTCTGAGCTGGAAGACGTCATGGCACAGATAAGAAGTGAGAATCAGAGACGGCAAGGAATTGACCCAAGGCTGCACAGCAAGTCAGAGATCAGCAGGGCCAGGACTAGAATCCGGGTCTCTTTTTTTTTTCCCAGAAGGGTCCTGTCACTGAAAATCCCATTTCACACCAACAGGGGCAGATTCGTCCTCGTGCCACCTCTCAGTCTGTGACACCTCTTCTTAGTCGCCTGTTTGTCCCCACCACTCAGGAAAGCTCTGGGAGGGTCGGGTTGCAGTCTGTGTGCCCCGACGGTCACCCCCAAAACTGAAAACGAACCAGGGACGTGACGGATACTCCGTCATTTCTGGATGCAGCTGACATTTCTATTTGGACTGTGAGGTCCTTGGAGGCTCCTCTGATGTCCCCAAGGAAAGAAATGAAAAACAATCTGCAGGAAGCTGACGTCCCTGCACAGAATGACCTTCTGGTGGCCTCAGGGGGTCAGTGCTATCCTGACCCCATATTTTCTTTCTTTTCTTTTTTGGTCCCAGGGATTGAACCCAGGGACTCTTCACCCCTGAGCCCCGTCCCCAGCCCTTTTTCTATTTTATTCAGAGACAGGGTCTCACTGGGTTGCTCAGGGCCTTGCTAAGTGGTTGAGGTTGGCCTCCAACGTGCTGTCCTCCTGCCTCAGCCTCCTGAGCTGCTGGGATGATAGGCGTGCGCCCCTGCACTGGGCTCATGACCCCGTTTTAAAGAGGAAAAGACTGAGGGTCAGGGAGGCCCAGTGACTCATCTAAAGTCCTGTGCAAAGTTGGGAAGTTGAGAAGTGGCATTTGAACCCAGTCTAGCTGCAGACCGGGCGGGGAGTGGGGGCTGGCTGCTGGTGGCTATTCATGCCTGAGCTCCCGTCCCCCTGTCCCACTGTCCCCAACCCCTTACGGTGCCGGTTTTGACTTAGGGACTTTCCTGGTCTCTAGGAGTTGGGTCCTGGGTGACAAAGTCCTGGGACTCCAGATCCCGGAGGGGAGGGGCTCTGTCTCCTCCTGGCTCACTTTCTGCCCACCCCTGAGGCCTCTGGAGGAGCCAGACAGACCCAGCTCAGCATCTGCATGAGCCACACCATGGAAAGTTCCAGAAAACCCAGGCCTGGTTTTGTTCAGACAAACACCCCATGTAGCATTTCCCCACCCCCAGGACAACCCAGAGCCTTCCACCAAGTCCCCAGATAATTGGAAAATGCAAAACGCAAAAGAAATCACAGGCCCTGAGGCTTGGAGCCGAAATGGGCATGAGAGTCCCCACGGACCCGGATCTGGTCACTCTGCGTGTCCAGGGAGAGGGGACCCTCTCTAAGGCAGCCCGACTCTTGCTTGGATTCAAGTTCAAAGCACAACCCAGACTTAATCAGCCGCCAGCCACCCAGCGTCCTGCCCTCGGGGAGTTTAGCAGGGGGCGGCGACAGGAGGGGACACGGGTGTCCTGGCACACAGGGAGTGACATGCAGGGCTCACAGCCGGCCGGTCCCCGAGGCAGGCTGGCCGACCCTGCGCCTCGGGATTTGTGGGCATCAGCTGGATGCTGGGTCCCCCCAAGAATGTCCCCACACAGTGACACAGGGCCAGGGCTGGAGAGCCACCGACTAACTGTGACTGAGTCCCCAACAGGGGCGGTGGGAGGGGCAGTGCTGGACAGGAGCCTGTGGCCTGGGAGGTGACATCATTGTTTGAACATGAACTTTTCCAGAACCATCCTGCTAGTTAACGGGTGGGCCTGTGGCTTGCAGATGAAGGGGTGACGCGTGTGACAGCCCTGGGACCGCGTCCCCAGGAGCAGGGGCTAAGTGTGCGGCTGGGTTGGAACTGCAATCTGGTGGATGCAAAAACCAGACGGCAGGCCGTCCAGGAGCCTGAGAACGAGGCTGGCGCAGGCGCCCTTCCAAGGTGGCATTGGCTGGGGTAGCCAGGACTGGAGGTTCCAGAGGATGAGTGGGCTCCGGGGGTCTAAAGTCAGGGCCTGCACACGACCCTCTCCTTCAGTGACAACAGACCTGGCTACTCAAAGCAAACTTTGACCAGGGCATAGGGTTGCACCTGCCTGATATCCTAGCGGCTCAGGAGGCTGAGGCAGGAGGATCGCAAGTTAGAGGCCAGCCTCAGCCACTTATAGCAAGGCCCTGAGCAACTCAGCGAGACCCTGTCTCTAAATAAAAAATAAAAAGGGGCTGGGGACGGGGCTCAGTGGGTAAGCACCCCTGGGTTCAATCCAGGGAGTGAGTGAGTAAACTTTTAAAAAGAAAGGACCCGGATGACAGTGATGAAGAACACTAGACCCGGGAGTTGTCAGGTGACAGGGTGGGGGTGGGGTGCCTTCCTGCAGGGGCCAGGACAGGGCCAGGTGCCCTAGGGGGCGACAGGGTCATCAGAAGACCCTGTACCCAGAGTCACTGCACGGCGGTAATGAATGCTAACTCCGAGCTGCGCTGGTATATGGGATCCCAAATCCCAGGGACCTCACCAACAGGGTGGCTTTCACCCAAGCTCATCCATCCAGGAAACAAGAACCCCCACTGTCCACCCCCCACACACCCCCATAACAAAGGGGCAGGATAGAGCAAGACATCTGGTCGACCCTCCCACCAGAGGTCAAGTGCAGCGAGGCATCTGGTCGACCCTCCCGCCAGAGGTCAAGTGCAGCAGCTCAGCTTGAACACCTGGCTGTCCCCAGATCAAAGGGGGCCACATTCTCCCCTCCTAGCAGGGCTTAGAGGCTCCCGAGCGTCCCCTCACTCCCATGGGTGACTAGGAACGCCAAGGGTCCCAGTTCTTCCGGTGTGGCCTTGGCCCTCCCCTCTGGACAACATGGAAGGGTGGGAAGGGGTCAAAGGGGTTGCCATGGGGACATGAGGCGTGGGGCAGGCCAGGTTGGCTGGAAGGACCCGGCTGGCTGCCACCGGCCCTTTAAGGAGCTTTGGACACAAGTGTCAACTCCAAGTCATGAGACACAAGATTACTGAATGTTTGCAAACCAGGCAGCAGCCAGGGCCCCTGCAGAGGGGAGCGAGTGCAGGCCTCCTGCCTTGGTCCCCTCTTCAGGGACCCCTGAGGGGGCACGGGGGTCCCCAGGCAGCAGCTCTCAGGAATGACCAGGGTCCTGGAGGACAGGGGATAGGCCCGCAACCCGGAGTCCTGTGACCTTGGACGTGCTCTTGGCGCTGGCCAGCTCCTGGCTGCAGGATGCTGCCTCCTGCAGGATCCCCCACAGCTGGGCGGGGGCATGTGGCACCCGGGCCACCTCTGCCTTAGCTTTTCCTGCCTGGGGAAGGGCTTGGGGGCTGGGACCATCTCCCTCCCTCCCTGCAGGGGGTTCTGGGCTGGCGCTGGCCAGCAGGTACCAAGGCCTGGGCACAATACGGGGCAGGGGAGGTTGACCAGAAGGCCACAGCTATGTCACCTCCATTCTGACTCCTTCAAAGGGGGCTGCCCAGGCCCCCGGTTGGTGGACACTGACCACAGAATGGGGTAGAAGCCCAGCAGAGCACCCACCAGTGTCGCCACCCAGAGCCCAGCAAGAGCTTCCCAGGAGCCCCTGGGGCATGCCCAGCGCCACACAGCTGGCCGGGCAGGGCCCCTCTGTCCTTGGGAGCCTCTGGCTTGGCCAGGGCCAGGGGGAGGGGACACCCACTATCATCTTTCTGCTCCGTTTGCTCCAGGAACTGATCAGCTGTGACCATGGACAGCTCGGCCGTTTACAGTGGCAATTCCTGGCAGGAACATGGAAGGAGGTCCCCAGGGCGGGGGGGGGAGGTAGGAGGACACGGGAAGCCAAGGCTCTCCGCTGCCCACTCCTTCTTGCCCCTGCGCCCACCAGGGGAAGCCCACGCTGGTCAGGGTGAAGGGGCTGCCCCTCTAAAGCCCTGGCCTAGGAGGGTCCCCTCCTTGGGGACAGGTCAGAGGGGTGTCCTGCCCTAGCCCAACACATCCTGTCGTCTCCAAGACAGATCTGAGATTCTGTGGGGTCCCTTGACCCTACTCCCCAGACCAGGATCCAGCCCCTGGTCCCCAGAGCTAAGACCGGTCCCTGGTCCCTTCCCCACGTGGTGGCAGGAGGGGCTTCAAGCCCGGGAGGTGGGCAGGGCGGCTCTGGAGCCTGGGGCTGCGGTTCCCGGAGCTGCTCCCCCGCCCGCAGCGCGTCCCGGGCTCGGGGCGAATTCCTCGGATGCCACCACCTCCGGCCACCCTGGCTCTGCTGGCCACCGTGGGGAGGCAGGAGCGGATGGGGGAGGGGAGGAGATGAAGGAGTGCGTGGCGACCCCAGGGCTGGGCTGCGGGAGCCGCCAACGGCCCGAGGCGACGACCGCGCACCTGCCACCCGCAGCCGCCACAGTCGCCTTAGAGCGTCGCAGCGCCGCGGAGGCCGCTCCTCTGCGTCCCCGCCGCGCTGCTCCCGGGAGCGACACCCGCAGAGCCCCGGCTCCAAACGCTGGCCCGGGTGTCCCTGCGGCCCTTGGGGTCGCCACAGCCCCGGTGCGGTGTCCCCACTGCGGCCTTCTCGGGAGCCCCCCGCGGTCCCCGCGTCCCCGCCCTGGCTCCTTCCTGCGGCCCGGCCAGCGGCCACCGGAGCTCTCGGAAGGTCCCCGCGCCGCAGCACCCACCCGGCCCCGCGTCCCCGCGTCCCCGCCGCCGCCTACCTCCCGGGTCGCCTGCAGCCGCCGAGCGCGCGCAGTCCCGTCCCCGTCCCCGTCCCCGCGGCGGGCGCGGCTCCTGTGCGTCCGGCCGGCAGGGGGGGGGGCCGCGCACCGAGGAGCGGAGCCGACCCGTCCCCGTCCCCGAGGTGCCGACCTTGGCGGGGCCTCCGCGCTGGCCTCAGTTTCCCCTGCGGAGAGCGCGCGGTGGGGGACGGGCCGCCCCCGCCGCCGACGTCACCCGAGTTGGGGACCGCGGGGGGCGCGCGGGTCGCTGGGGCCGAGCGGCCTCGGGGCCCGGGACGCGGCGTCCCCCGGCATCGCCTCCGCGCCCGGCGATCGCCAATGAGCGCCCGGCCAGGCGCGGCCCCTCCCGAGGACGAGGATGGCCCCGCCGAGGCCACCAATGCCCGGCCGCCGAGGCCCCGCCGGCCCGCGGGTCCGAGGACGCGGCTCAGAGACCGCAAGCCGCTGGCCCGAGCCGCACAGCGCGCCCAGCTGCCGTGTCGCCGGCCACCACGCCCCCCGCCGCTGCGGGACACGCACTCCCCGTAGGCGGGGGGCGGGGTGGACGTGGCCTTGACCCTCCGCGGGCAGCGGGTTGACCCAGCCTTAGCGGGACCCCGGGGACAGCCCTCGGTGGCCTGGGGCGGTCGCGGAGAGCGGGGTGGGTACGGCCCGAGGGTCCCGGGCGGCGGGAGGGAATCGCCCTGGGGGGGAGGCCGGGCCTGGGGACAGCACCGCAGCGGGGCGCTCGGGGGTCGGAAGGGGAACCAGGGGGCGGCGCACAGACGATCCCCACCCCGGAGCGCAGGCCCGAGGCTCGGCCTCCCCGCAGCCCCGGCCTCCCGCAGCCCCAGCCTCCCGCAGCCCGCCCCGCAGCGCCCCCTGGCGCCCAGACGCGGCGACACCGGCGGCCCGAGCGCTCGGCTGCGGCGGTCCAGCCGCGCGAGTGACGTCATGGACCTCAGCTCCGCGGCGAGGAGCTGTGTGACCTTGGGCGAGGCGCTTCCCTGCTCTGGGCTTGGGGACAGAGGGAGGCGGCCAGGTAGCAGTGTGCAGGGACCCAGGAAGGGACACACAGGTCAGACGTGAGACGCGGGCACTCTGTCTGCCACTCTATGGGACATCTCATGGACCTGAGGCAGAAATGAGCCTCCCAGGTGACACACAAGGACACGCAGGCCGGAGGAGGTCTCCCGCCTGCGTTCCCAGGGCTGCTGAGGCTGGGACTCCAATGCAGAGTTCAAGTGCAGGCCTGGCTGCCGTGTTCTCTACCCTGCAGCAATTATTGAGCACTTCAGGTTTTCCCAGAATGTACAGCTACTGGTAACCAGCTGGTCCAGCTTCCGAGGGGACATCTTCCCTCCCTCCCCGCAGGACTCAGCCTGTGGCACCTGTAATCGGGCTTGGAAACCAAGGCCTGAGCCCCACCCCCCCCCCGTGTGATGTCATCCATATTGGTGGAAGTTTTCTAAGAATTAGAAATTAATTTCATAATTTAAATATTCTTTTTTGGGGTACCAGGGATTGAACCCAGGATTGCTTCACCCCTGAGCCCCGTCCCCAGCCCTTTTTTGTATTTTATTTAGAGACAGGGTCTCGCTGAGTTGCTTAGTGCCTCACTAAGTTGCTGAGGCTGGCCTCTAACTTTTGATCCTCCTGCCTCAGCCTCCCTAGCTGCTGGGATGACAGGCCTATGCCCAGTGCCCGGCTCTTGCAGGACTTCTTAGGTGCCTCTCGGCTCTCAGACATGCCATTCCTCTTTCTTTCTCCCACTTCAAGTGCCTGGAGACTCTGGGTTCCTATTTCTTCTCTGGGTCCCCCCACACCCGCAACACCGTGCCTGTTTGGGTTGGAGGTCAGTCCTGTGGCTCAGGGAGATGACACAACTCTGGACACCCACGTGGTCTGGGACACACATGGGGCTCACGTTGGACTCACCACATCGCCAGGTCAAGGGCTCTCTCCTCACTGCACAGTAAGATCCTGTACTTGGTATCCTTCATTTGTCTGTCTTGCCTTCCTGCATTTGTGATTTTTCCTCCTCAAACTAATTTTCTCTTTTCCTCTTTCTTTCTTTCTTTTTTCTTCTTTTTTTTGTACTGGGGATTGAACTCAGAGGCACTGGACCCCTGAGCCATGTACATTCCCAGCGCTTTTTACATTTTATTGAGAGACAGGGTCTCACTGAGTTGCTCAGGGCCTTGCTAAGTGGCTGAGGCTGGCCTCCAACTTGCCATCCTCCTGTCTCAGCCTCCTGAACCTGGGATGACAGGCGGGAGCCACCGCACCTGGCTCAGAAATCACTTTTCGTACTTTTGCTAAAATGGGGAAGGTTTCATGACCATGGAAATCACATTAAAAGCTGCACCCTCAGGACTGTGGGCTTGAGTTCCAGGCCCAGCACACACACAAGTCCAGTGATTTTTGACAGGAGGGACAAGATAGTTCACCGAAAAAGATCCTTCTCCAGCAGCCAGTGTCATATCAACTGTGTGTCCACAGGCAGAGGACGCACTTGGAACTCAGAACGAAGGACGGTCCACAGGGGAAGGTCCAAACCCTGGGATCCCTCTAGGAAGGCAGAGGGCGCGACTTAGATGGTGACGGACAGCACCAGACACCAGCGGCCAAAACTGAGAGCTTGGGTCACCTGTGTTAGCTTCTGTCACTGTGGCCAGACAGCAAGTCAGAGGAGGGGAAGCTGACCTGGGCTCAGGGTGTCAGAGGTCTCGGGCCACAGACGGCGGCCGCCATTGCTGCCATTGCTGGGGTCTGAGATGAGGATCATGCAGGAAGGTCCTGGGGCAGGGAGTGGGGGGGGGAGAGGAGGGAGGGGGGAGGGGAGGGGAGGGAGGGAGGGGGAGGGGGAGAGAGAGGCAGGAAGGGAGGGGGAGGGGGAGGGAGAAAGAGGGAGGGTGTGGGGAGGAGATAGGAGGGTGGGGTGGGGAGGGAGAAGAAGGGGGAGGAGGGGGAGGGGAGGGAGGGGGAGAGGGAGGGAGAAAGAAGGAAGGTGGGAGGGAGAGGGAGGGTGGGGAGAGGGAGGGGAGGGAGAAAGAGGGAGGGTGGGGGAGGAGAGAGGAGGGTGGGGAGGGAGAGGGAGGGTGGGGAGGGGGAGGGGGGGAGGGGGAAGGGAGGGAGGGTGGGAGAGTGGGAAGGGGGAGGGAGGGGGAGGGGGGAGGGAGGGTGGGGCTCAGGGGTCAGTACCCCTGGGTTTAATCCCCAGGACCCCCCCAAAAAAAAAGCCTACTTCATTTTGTGATGATAGACACACAAATGGGGAGGGGGAGGGGAGGGGAGGGGGAAGGGAAGGGAGAGGGAGGGAGGGAGGGAGGAGGGCCCGGGGGAGAGGCCTTCTGGTGCAGGGCCCACAGTGACCCCCCTCTCCTGACACCCCTTCTGCCTGCAGTGACCTCCCAGTGACTCCAGTCCCACTGGGAGGGACATCAGGTCACAGCTCTTACAGTCTAATCACTTCACCCCTGGATGTCCCCGACATGACGGGAGCTGTCGGGAGCCCCTCACGCCCAAGCCACAAGAACGTCAAAATCCAAAACTCTCCCCCCCCCATCACCTGGGACCTTGAAGAGGGTAGGGGACAGAGCCAGCGCAGAGCACAGGGGAGTGAGGCCTGGGCTCCATCCGCAGCACCCACAAAAAGGAAAGAGGAAGAAGAGAGAGAGGGGAGAGAGACGGCCCACCGGCCCTGGGAGAGCGCTTCTGCAAACTCTGATCCAATCATAAGGTCTGATTCCAGAGTGGACGAAAGTCCTGGACGGACATTTCATGAGAGGACAGTGAGCCCTGGCCACATGCTAGTCCTGACGGACATGCAGTCAGAGCCAGGGTGAGCCTCCACGCGCTGTGGCACAGCCACACTCCAAACACAGACAGTGGCCAATGCTGCAGAGACTCTGGGGAAACTGGTCCCCTCAGACACTGCTGCTGGGAAGGGAAGAAGTGGCAGCCACCTTGGAACCAGTCTGGCTCTTACAGAATGAAACACCAGCCAGGCGCGGGGGCGCAAGTCTGTCATCCCAGCAGCTGGGGAGGCTGAGGCAGGAGGATCTCAAGCTGGAGGCCAGCCTCAGCCACTGAGCAAGGCCCTCAGCAACTCAGCGAGACCCTGTCTCTAAATAAAATCTAAAAAGGGCTGGGGACGGGGCTCAGGGGTTGGGCACCCCTAGGTTCAGGCCCTGGAACAATCAATCAATAAAATAATAAACAAGTAAAAACAGAATCACCTTGTGACCCAGAAACTCTGCTCCAAGGACTTGCCCAAGGGAAATGCAAATATATGTCCTCAAGGACTCGTGTATGCAAGTGTCAACAGCAGAGTTATGCATAACAGGCCCTGGACGAAAAGGGTCTGCATGCCCATGAACTTGACAGGGAATGGAAGGTGGTTCCACGGGGTGCTGTACTGAGCCAGCCCATCACGGACGGCCCGAAACCCTCACGCCCAACCAGAGAAGCCACACACCAGAGGCTGTGTGGGTCCCTGGGCATGGGACGCTTGGAAGCCCTCTCTACAGAGACCAGAGGTTCCCCCACGTGGTGACGCAGCCTGGGACCCAGCCACACAGGAGGCTGAGGTGGGAGGATTCCAAGTTCAAGGCCAGCTGCAGCAAGTTCAAGGCCAGCCTGGGCCATGGCGCCCGAGTCTCCATGGAAATAACAGGGTGGGGAGGTGACTCAGTGGGAGAGCACTCCTGGGTTCCGTTCCCAGGAAACACACACACACACACACACACACACACACACACACACACGCACATGCATGATCTGTGATTGCCAAGGACTAAGAAATTGGTCAAGGAATGAGTGAAACAGGCACAAAGTTTCTTCACGTGGTGATGGTAAGCATTTAAATTAAAATGGTGGCCCACACCCGTAATCCTAGAGGCTCAGGAGGCTGAGGCAGGAGGATTGCTAGTTGGAGGCCAGCCTCAGCCACTTCGTGAGTTCCTAAGCCACTCAGCGAGACCCTCTCTAAATAAAATACAGAAAGGGCTGGGGACAGGGATCAGAAGTCAGTACCCCTGGGTTCCATCCCCAGGACTAAAAAAACACAAAAAACCTCCTTTGGTTGTGGTGATGGACACACAACACCATAAATATTCTAGAAACCACGAGTGCCATCTGCAGTGTGTGAGTCATACCTTAATAAAGATCCACCAAACCACGATGACTGAATGCAGTGAAGGGACTTGGGTCGGGTGTGATGGGGACAGGGGCAAAATACGGGCTGAGTGTGAGACCTGGGTTTTGTGTAAACATTGATTTTCCTGAATGTGGCCCCTGGGCCCTGGGGACACGGGAGAACGGAATGACATGTTTTTCGTGTGTCTTTGGCAGGTGGGGCGGGAACCCAGGACCTCACACGTGGCAGCCAAGGGATCTGCTTTGGAGCTCCACCCGCCAGTCTGCCTGTCGCCCCGGCCCCCAGCCCGGGCCTGTTCTTATCTCAGGAGAAACGCACAGAAGGGTTCTTTAGAGGTAAAAGTCAACCCATCGCACACCCCTGGTGACAGTCTACAAGGAAAAAACGTTTTTTAAGACAAAAACTTGGTAGAATGTTGCCAATGATGAGTTTGGGTGGAAGGCGGGCGGCAGAGACTTGTTTTCATTGGATGATCTTGCAGCTCTGCCCGAAGATTGAGATTATTTCAAAATAACTCTTCCAACCCTTTTTTTTTTTTTTGCTATCTGGATTGAACCCAGGGATGCTAACCCCCGAGCCCCGTCCCCAGCCCTTTTTAGGTTTTATTTAGAGACAGGGTCTCGCTGAGTTGCTCAGGGCCTTGCTAAGCGGCTGAGGCTGGCCTCCACTTTGCGATCCTCCTGCCTCAGCCTCCCCAGCTACTGGGATTCTCGTGACTCTTCAGGAAGCCATACGTGTATAGATCCATGGACACCCAAGGAGATCTAGTTGATGTAGCTGTGAACAAGTCTCTCCACACATGTCTGTTGGACTCAAACGAGGGGACACAGTCAGAGGGGCCGGAGTGTGGTGCAGTGCCCACATCTGACACCCGTGCATTCGTCCATTCATCCCGCAGTATTTACTGGGCATCTACTATGTGCAGGAGCCTCAGCCACGAGCCCCACATGCACCAATCCCTCTCTCTGGTGCTGGGTGCAGCTGGGGTTGGGGGGCTCCTACACCAGGGTCAGTGGGTGTGGGATCAACTCAGTGGACCTGGCATCCGGGACCCTGGACTCATCTCTGTCCTGCCACCCCAGATCATAAGGAAGTCAAATTCTGTCCCCACACAGCAAAGAGGGTCACAGCTTTTACCACTGGGGACCACAGACTGAGGAAGAGCCTGCGGTGGTCTGGGGGTGCTTTGGACCCCAGAGATTCACGTTCTGGACGCTTGATCCCCAATGTCACAGAATCGGGAGGTGGTGGACCTCTAAGGGGGGCTTCAGGAGATGCAGGTGTGGTGGCGCACATCTGCCATCCCAGCGCCTGGGAGGCTGAGGTAGGAGGATCAGGAGTTTGAGGCCAGCCTCTACAACTTCATAAGACCTCCCTTAAACAATAAACAGGGCTGGGGACCTGGGGATGTGGCCCAGGGATGGAGTGTCCCTAGATTAAATCCTGAGTATGTATGGGGGGGAGAGAGGGAGAGGGAGAGAGAGAGAGAGAGAAGAAGGAGGAGGAGGAGGAGGAGGAGGAAGGGAGGATTAGGTCACTGGACACCGCCCTCAGAAAGAATCCAAGCAGCTCCCAGTTCTGGGGACCCGCAGGCTGTGGAGGGCGGGTGTCGAGCAAGGCCACCCCGGTGCTTGGAGCCTCTGGACTGGGCCGCTTTCCTCCCAGCTCATGGTCAGTCACCAGGGGTGAGGGTCACAGAGGCTGGCACCAGCTGCTTGGCTGACTGTGTCCCCCTGTGGCTAACCATGTCCCCCTGTGACAGTGCTTGGGGATGAACCCGGGGCGCCTCACCACAGAGCTACGTGGCCGGTCCTTTCTCTTAGTTCTAATTAGACACCGGGCCTTGCTAAGCCTCCAGCCTTGATTGGCGATCCTCCTGCCTCAGCCTCCCCGGGGGCTGGACTCCAGCGCCCCGCCCACCACCTGAGGAACCTCTTTTCTTGGTAAATGACTCAGTCTCGGGGGTTTGCTTACAGCAACGCAAAACAGCCCAAGGCCACCATGAGCACAGCTCTGAAGAGCGTCACCAACATGGGATGGGAGGGAAGGGATCTGGGGCTGGTGGGTGACAGGGTGCAGGGAGTGGGGACAGGGCAGGGGATGCAGTGTCTGGGGGGCACCTTGCTCACCTCCCAGCCCAGACCAGCCACGCAGACGTCCCAGGAGGCCCCCAGGGTCCCCATGTGTCCCAGAGCTGCTCAGAGACGCCAGCTCCGAGAGCTCCCAGGATTCCCAGGCTGGGAGCCCTGAGGATTTTGCACCCCATATGTCTGCCTGCCGCCGCGGGAGGCCAAACACACGCTGAGCTTCACACAAACAGACGTCACCTGAGAAGTAAAATCCACCGACTTCAAATTCATCCCAAAGTGGTTCCCGGTGGCTCCCTGTCATCGCGTAGCGATTTCAGCCAGGGGTCGGAAGCCTCCTGTGCCAGCGGTCACGATCCCTGAGGATCCGAAGCCAACTTCTCGCCTGTCATCCCAGGGGCTGGGGAGGCTGAGGCAGGAGGATCACAAGGTGGAGGCCTCAGCCTCCACCTCAGCCACTCAGCGAGACCCTGTCTCTAAATGAAAGATAAAAAGGGCTGGGGACGGGGTTCAGGGGTCAAGCAGCCCTGGGTTCCATCCCTGGTAACAAGAAAAAAAGAAATAGCTACCGAGGCCATGACACACCCCAAAGAAAAGCCCCAATGCGCAAAAAGACCCGCGATGTAGTTGGCTTTGAAGAAAAGGGACGGGGACACACGTACCGCTTACCCCGCCTGCGGGGACCCAGAACCAGCCGGGCCAGGGCCTTGGGGATCGAGCAGAGACCTTGGACTCCTTACAGCAAAGGACAGAATCAAGGACAGAGGGGAACCCCAGGACAGGGACAATCTCCTCCCGCACCTCAGACTGCGAGTGCACTGACCGCAGGACGCAAAGTGACCCCAGGGACGTCACAGCACAGAACCAACAACCCAGGCAGTAAACGGGCCAAGGGGCGAGTGGACGCCTCGCAGACGGAGAGACGCCACGGTCACCAGCTCAGGGGACGGCCAGCATCGCAGCTGCTAGAGGCCGGGAGGCCAGAACCACACCGAGGTCCCATCCCAGCCAGGCAGAGTGGCCGCCACCAAGAACCCAAGCGACGATAAGCGTGGGCGAGGAGGCAGGGGAAAGGCCACCCATCCATGGCTTGGGGGACCGCAGACCCCGTGGAGGGCAGGATGGAGACGCCTCAGAAAACTGGGAACCAGCATGGGACCCAGCTGTCCCTCGCCCCGGTCTATACCCAGAGGACTTAAAATCAGCACACGACAGGGACACGCCACACCAGTGTTTATAGCAGCTCAATTCACAACAGCTAAACTGTGGAGCCAACCAGATGCCCTTCAGTGGATGGATGGATAAAGAAAATGTGGTCCGTTCACAGTGGAATACTACTCAGCCCTAAAGAAGACCGAAATGATGGCGTTTGTAGGAAAATGGACGGAGCTAGGGACTCTCATGCTAAGCAAAATCAGCCAGTCCCCCCAAACCAAAGGCCAAGTGTCCTCTCTGACATGGCGGGTCCTGGACCCGACCTCCTGGGGCCCAGAGTCCCCCACCCCGTGAGACCCCTGACAAAGGACCCCAGCCGCCAGGCCCGGGAGGGGGCTGTGCAGAGGGTCTTCCGTGTGCCCTGAAGGAACAGCACAGCCCCTGGCCAAGGTCACCAAGGTCCAGAGTGGTCTTGTGACCCGCCCAAGGCCCTGCCAAACACAGGGGCCCGTCCAGAGCCAGGAGCCAGCGCCGGGACTTCCCCGAGTTAGTGACAGTGACAGTAAGGCACTGCACCTCACTGCCTGGGTCCCCGGGGTGTGGCCGGATGCCTGGGGCAGGCTGTGACATCAGCAGGAGGCAGGAGGGGGGTGTGCTCTGGGGCTGAAAGAGGAAGCGAGGTCCCCACCTCACCCGTTGCCAGGTGACAGGTCACCCTCCTTTGACCACTTCCCCCGGAAATTCCCCCGGAAATGCCTGAGGAGGCCACGGAGGGGAGTTCCTCTGGAGGAGGCTGAGGGCCTCAACCCTCTCCATCTCCTGCCCGGCTCCTCGCAGAAACCCGGGGCCAGGAGGATCGATGACAGGTGCAGCGTGTGACTGGTGTCCTGGCCCAACGGAGACGTTCTTATTGATTTCAAGGACAACAAACATGGCTGACAGGGTAGCAAGAACAAGGAGGCCGAGGCAGGAGGATCCCAAGTTGGAGGCCAGCCTCAGCCACAGCAAGGCCCTGAGCAGCTCAGCGAGACTCTGACTCTAAATAAAATCTAAAAATCAAGAAGGCGGGTTGTGGCTCCTTCTGGGGACTACAGGCATGTGCCACCACGCCCGGCTTAAATGACCATTTTTAAGTAGCATAAGTTCCAACTGAGAAAGGTCTTTTCACTTGGGGACCTTCATTAAGCCGTTGCTATGGCGCCAGGGCGTTAACCCTGCCTGTCCTGAGCCCGCACCTCCCTGGCGCGTCCCAGACTGGGTGGCCCCTGAGTAGCTCAGTGCCCAGAACCCAGGACCCCTGGCTCCCTGTGGCTGCTCGGGGACAGGTGGCCGTCCCAGCCAATGCTGAGTGGGGACTTTGCCTTCCCACTTCCCCCAGGGCTCCCGGCTGTGACAGGCTGTGACAGGCAGGATCCCAGGCTGGGCCACCATCTGCTGGGAAGGGTTGTGACAGGCGACTGTCCTGAGGACGGTGACTTCCCCATATGTCCCCAAGAGGGGTGGCACCAGCAGCCTCCGTGTGGCAGACAGAGACCACGGAGAGTAGGGGGGACACGTCCCCTGGCGCACCAAGGCCAGGGCTCAGCCTGAACCCAGAAATCTCCGTGGCTCCTCCTCCCCAGGGTGGGTGGACACAGTGACCCCAGGTGGCGCCCGCACACAGTCGGCGCCTACTAAGTGCTCATTCCTCCCCCACGGCTACAGCTGAGGCTGCCTGTTTGGGTTTTCTTTTCTTTTCCTTAAAAAAAAAAATCTGAATTGGACTGAATGATTGTGACAGAAATCCCCAATGTTTTGGGGACCAGTGACTGAACCCAGGGGCCTGTCCCCAGCCCTTCTTTGCATTGGATTCAGAGACAGGGTCTCGCTGAGTGGCTTAGGTTCTTGCTAAACTGTTGAGGCTGGCCTCCAACTTGCGATCCTCCGGCCTCAGCCTCCCCAGTCACTGGTGTGACAGGCGCGTGTCACCGTACCTGGCTTTTTCTCGGGGATGGAGGTGGAACTCGGGGTGTCCTGCGATCTAGACAAGTGCTCAGCCACTGAGCTGTGTCCCCAGCTGCGGGGTCACCTTTCACACCCCCCCCGGGGGGCTCATCCCCAACACCGCGTGAACACAGACCCTGACTTTGAACTCAGGAACCGCAAGGCGCAGCCCGGCCTGGGGTGGGCGGGTCCTGACTTGACCCAGGGCTCCCGGCTGAGCCTCCATCAGTTGCCGCCTCCTCCAGGAAGCCTTCGGGGTAGCCTTCAGGGAGGCCCCGTCCAGGCTCAAGGTTCCTCCTCTGGGCTCCCCGGGGCTCTGAGCGCCCACCCAGGCCCACCGCCCTGTGCGGTCATTTCCTCTTTCCTGTCCCACCTCCTGGGGGCATTGAAGCAGCCTCAAGACAACAGCCATGTGTTGGTCACCAAGGCCTGGCCCCTGCAGCCCGCCGGTCACAGGGCTGGGGACAGCGGAGTGTTTCCTGAGCATTCACTACCTGCCAGGTACAGAGCCAGGAAGGTCCACAAGGAAAGTACCAAAGTCCCCCCGGGAGGTGGCTGTGGGGAAGTCCAAGCCACTAACTTGGTCCCCTTGATCTAGCCATTCCTGAAGGCGGGTCACTCCTGGACTGTGTCCCCACTCACAGCACCTCTCTGTGCCCATTCCTACTCACACGCCACACCTGCCGCAGACGTCCCCTCCTCCTGGCATGTCCCAGGGCCCAGCTCCACTTGGGGACCATCCCCCAAGGCCCTTTGAGTCTCTGGGGGACCCACAGATCCTCAAGATTCCACTCTGGATCATTCCAGAACGAAACGAAGAACTGAAGCCGTCAGTTGTCAGCAGCTCCTGACGGGTGGGGGTGGGGCGTGGCACTGGACATTGCCAGACGGGGACAGGGCCCTGGGGACAGAGGGCCGGAGAGGCCTGCCCAAGGCTGAGGCCTGACAAAGCCACCATTCTCTCTGCCCTGAGTCCCCAACTCAGGCTGAGGGGACAGAGCAGGCAGCAGCCGGCACCCACCAGGGTCTTGCAGCCAAGGTGACCTTGTGCCCCGAGGCCTCAGTGTGCCCAGCTGTGACATGGGTGCCATCGGGAGTCCCTGTTTGTCTGAGCGACTCCAGGGCCCAAGAGCGCAGCCCCAGGTGGCCCTGGGTGGCCCCGGGTGGCCTCCCGCCCCGGGAGCCACTCACTTCCTCCCACAGCCGAGGCCCCTTCCCGCAGCCGTGGAGACCCCGGGCCCTGGGCCACCAGGCAGGGACACGGGCCCAGAGAGCTCGGGGGACAGAGGAGGACCCCAGAGTCCCCGCGCTCTCGCCTGGCAGCCGCCAGCCCCTGGGTCCCCGGGCCAGCTGGGTGGTACTCACAGTGTCCAGGGGAGGGGCCGAGGTCTCCGGGGGCCCTGGGCCCCGCCTGACTGCTCCGCGGGGGTAGGGGACAGTGGCCCTCCCACAGCAGGTCCTGGGGTGTGACGTCGCCTAACTTCCTCCCCGCCCCGAGGCATCCAGGAAGCCACACCCCGGGGACAGGGTGCCAGGCACCCAGGTCCTGGCCCGACGCAGCGAAGGCGGCCGTTGCGGTGTGGCCAGCCGGTGGCCCATGGCTTCGCTGGGCCGGGGACATGAATAATGCAGGGTCACCCGGGCGCCCTGGGACGATCGCGTTTCGGGGCCACTCGAGTTTCGGGGAAGCGGCTTTGTTGGGAGCGCCAGGGCCCAGCTGGGGCACTGGCCACACGGTCACCACCCCGTCACTCGGGGCCAGCGAGCCCAGGACAGAGGCTTTGGGACAGGTGGCCCCGGAGAGGGCGCCCTGCGTAGAAAGCACCAGGGGCCAAAGGGGGCCGGCTGAGCAGCCTCGTCCCCTCTGGCCAGGCGCGTGTCCAGCCCCAGGCTCCGCAGGGGGACATCTGGGGAGCCCCGTCCCTATTGTCCCTGGCCAGCACAGGGCTCCATCTCAGAGGTCACTCCAGGCCCCTCCTACAGGGAGGCTCCTCTCTGTCCCCCAGGGAGGAGCCTGGTCCCTGTCCAAGTCCCACTGGGAGGGTCCCCCGCTGTCAATCCCCCCCGCATCTCCACAGTGGCCACCACCTGCTGTCCCACTGGCCACAGAACCTGGCCCCGCCCCCTGCTCATTTCCTCAGCCGCTGGGGCCTTGTCTGCTAGGCAGGGTGCCCAGCCTCCCCCTCCCCACCCCTTCAAGCTGTCACCAGGATCTGGCCCCAAGGACTTCCTGCCTCCAGCCGCCTGACCTCCTCCTGGTATGTTCGTCCAGTGCCCCAGGCCGGCTCTACCCCAGGGCCTTTGCATGTGCAGAGCCTTTGCTTAGGAGGCCCCAGCTCACCTGCCTGTCCCTCCCACCTCCAAGACGGTGGCTCCTCCTTTCCCTTTTACTTTGGTGGGGGACTGGACCCGGGGCTCTGCCACTGAGCGTCACCCCCAGCCATTTTTATGACTTTATTTATAGACAGGGACTTGCTCAGTTGCTGAGGCTGGCCTCAAACACACAATCCTCCTGCCTCAGCCTCCTAAGTCGCTGGGATGACAGGCGTGTGTCTTCGCCCCGACTGCCCCCAACCTTTTCATCTTGGCATCGACCCCCGGAAGCCGCTCACCCGTCTCTTTTCTGTGTCTGATCCCTGTCCCTCGTGGACGGCAGTTCCAGGAGCCCTGACCCAGCCCACCAGGCTACACCACAGGGCGGCCCAGAGTGGCCAGCGCCCAGTAGCTGCTCAGCTAACTCCGTGGGCTGCTGGGGACGCCTCTCCCCGGGTGCCCGGTTCCCTGAGAGGGAGGAGGGGATCCCAGGGCTGCGGTGGGGGGTGACAGTGACAGGGACCAGGCAGTATCACAGGGGAACCGCGTGTGTGCTGACAGCGCACAGAGCAGGAGAGGGGCCCCTGTGCTGCCCAGGACCCACATCCTAGACGAGGGACAGAGCAGCCCAGGACATGGCCAGCAGAGGCGGGGGGTGGGGACCTGGTGGCTTCTTCCTGGGGAGCCCTGGCCACAGCCCCAGGTGGAAGGGACTCCTCCCAGGACCCCAGGGTCCCCGAGGCTGGGAGGAAATGGGCCCCGGGTTCCAGGGGCGTCCCCTGGGCCACCCGCTGTGGGGCACCAGGTGGCTGATGGCCCAGGAAGGTCCCCCGGAAGCTCTCAGAGCTGGTGGCCACCTGCTCCCGTCCCTCCTGCCCAGCTGTGGCCACTGTGGGGGAGGGGACGGGACCTGCTGGCCAAGGACGGGCACCCGCTGCTCAGCTGAGCCCTGGGAGTCGCAGGAGACCCAAGACCCCTTCGCTGTCAGGCCACAAAACAATTCTTCTTTTGCAAAATCACATCAGGCCAGGTGGCTCCCTGCTGCCTGGGGACACTGGGGGACAGGTGGAGGGGGCTGCCCCAGGTGGCTTCTGCTCTGAGAGAGCACATCCCCACCCACAGGTTCACAGAGGAGGATACCGAGGCTCAGAGAGGCCTCCACCACAGTGGACAGCCGAGGCGCACAGGGTGGCCCCTGGGGCAGGCTGACAGGCACCGGGTCAGTCCTAAATGTCACTTGGGCAGTAAAAGGGCTGAGGTCGCTTGCAGACTCAGGCTGGGCCTGTCCCCAGTCCCCTTATTTCCTCTGCCCTGTCCCCACCCCTGTGGAGACTCAGGGCTAGAGGAGGGGTGGGGGCAGGGTCGCCCCAGCCAGGCCAGGAAGCGGCCCAGAGAGGTTGAGCCACTGGCCCGAGGTCACACTGCTGCCACCTACCGTTGCTGGCTGCTGGGCCGGGCTCCCAGGCGGCTCCGTGCAGGGGTGGCTCTGAGCCAGGAGGTGGCTCTGAGCCGTGAGGTCCCTCTCAGAGGCCTGAGCCAAGGTTCCAGAGCCCAGCCCCGGGTTTCCGGGCTGCAGGGGAGGCCGGGGAGGCCGGGAGGCCAGGCTGCGCACACCTCGCTCTCCAGATGAGCAGGAGCCGCTCACAGGGACCCGAAGACGCAAGCGGGAAACTATGCGCCCGGGGCGGCCTCCAAAGTGTCCCCCGTAGCCGCCTGCCCGGGGCTGGATCTGCTGATTCAGGTCTCCCTGGCTCCCGCCGCCGTCTGTCTGGCTGGGAGTGGCCCTGGTCCCGGGTGGGGACCCCAGAGGGGCAGGGCGCAGGCAGGCGCGTCTCCTGGAGCTGGGGACCCCCGTCCTGCGCCCTGGCCTTTATGGGCCTGGGGGAGGATGGCAGCTCCAGGGCAGGTGGGGAGCCTCCTGGGGGCTGGGCACCCAGGAAGTGGGACAGGGACAGGATGGCTGTGGCAGGGGACATCCACGGTGGGGGACACCCGGGGGATGGGTCCTGAGGCCCCGGGCAGCTCAGCTCCAAGCCCCACCAGGTCAGGCGAGTCGTCCCCACGGAACAGATGAGGAAACCGAGGCGCGGAGGATGTTGGACTGCCGTCCCCTCCCCAAGGCCACCCGGGCCAGTCAGGGGCTCAGAAGGGACAGGCTCCTCTCTGGCCACTGCCCGGGGGTTTCCAGCCACCAACCCCAAACCTCAGGAGATGGAGATGCAGGAAGATCCAGCCGCGTCCCTGGGAAAGGAGCGTCTGGCCCGGCCCCGAGTCCCCGCACAAGGAGGTCCCTCCCGGGAGCAGGCAGCCACTGACCCACCGCCTCTCTCCATCCCCGCAGCCAGTCGGCGCCCGTCCTGAAGGGCACCCCAGTCCTCATGTCTGCCCTGCTCCCCGTCCCAAGCCCCCGACACCCTCAGCGAACAGCAGAGACAACAGTGGCCCCTGTGACTCTGGTTCTTAGTGAGGGACAGTGGGTTGTGCGGCTGCATTTCCCTTTTCCCTTTGGCTACCAGGAAACTCAGCCATTTTTGCCTCAACAGAAAGACCTCAGGACCCTGCCCATGTGCACTTATCATCATCATCATCACCGTCATGATTGTTACTATTGTCACCATCATCGTTATTATTATACCGTGGGTCACAGTGTCCTATTCTGAAGGTGCTTTTCCTGGTCCCAAATATTATTGTTATTATTATTATTAGTAGTAGTAGTAGTATCAGGGACTGAACCCAGAGGTGCTTCACCCCTGCGCCCCATCCCCAGCCCTTCTTATTACTTTATTTAGAGACAGAGGCCTTTGCTAAATTGCAGAGGCTGGCCTCCACCTTGCGATCCTCCTGCCCCAGCCTCCCAAGCCACTGGGGTCCCAGGCGTGGGCCACCGCAGCAGTGCCAGGCCTGTTGTCTCATTGATCATCTTGCTGTAGGCGTTTCCTGTCAGCTGTCACAGATACGTTCAAAAGGAAGGAAGGAGAAAGGGAGAAGAAGGGAAGGGAGGCGGCCTCTAGTTTACAGACCAGATGCGGAGGCCGCCTCAGTCCCTCACCCTGAGGAACAGCCCTCGAAGGACAGCAGGTGCCCTGGGTGGTGTCACCGTTTGACACTTTCCAAACAGTAGCACCCGCCAAGCCTGCATGCAAATCACGGTGGCAGGTGACGCCCTTGCAGCAGAGGCCCTGGGCCTGGCCTCGGGTCCCGTGGCTTCCTGTCCCCTGGCTCCGTCCTCCTGCAGCTGCAGGCCAGAGCAAGCCCAGCTGTCCCCCAGGGCCCCGAGGAGCGCTGGCCGCCCTTCTGGTCCCCTGGCAGCCCCAGGGGAGAGGGTAGGGTGACCATCGGCGATCACATCTGACACTCCCCGGAGCTGGCAGGTGCCAGGTCCTGCTCTTTCAAGTGTCACCCGGGTCCTAAGAGCACGTCCAGGCGAGGGGCACAGCGACTCACGACCAGCGTTAAACCCGAGTAGCCTGGCGCCTGGCTCAGGACTGAGTTCTCAGCCGTGGTGACAGTGTCCACGGTCGCAAGGGACCACTCTACTCTGTGCTCAAAGAAGGAGTGTGAGCCCCACTTCAATGAGGCTCAAGAAACTCAGAGAGGTCAGGAGGCAGGGCCGGAGTCACACAGCTCAGCCCGCGGTGGATGATGTGTGACGGGTCTTGCACACCCTGCGCCTGCCCTGGAGGCCACACTGGGCCTCAGCCCAAGGCCAGCACACTCCTGACCCCTGCTCCCCGCTTCTCCCTCCATGCCTGCTAGACACCCCCAGCTTCCTCAAGGGTGCTGGATGCAGCCTCGCCTGCACTCCATCTCGGCTCCCTCCTGAACTCCAGCAGCCACACCACCCAGGATGGCAGGGCCACCTCCACACACATCCCCTGGTACCTGAGGGTCCTCACGGAGATGCAGAACTTCCACATGAGGTTCCACACGGCGCTGCCACCACCCTTCATGCCTGGCTTGGCGGGGACGTCGGTGGCCCGGGGGGTGGCAGCCCCCGTCCCCCAAGCCCGGCTGCCCTCGGGGCCAGGGGCTGGCTCTCTTCTTGAGTCAGGTCACTTCCTTCTTCATGGTCGCAAGAAGAGACAAAGGCCCCAGAGCCGGGAGGGTCCTGGCTCTCAGGGGCCAGGGCAGGTCCACCCAGTGGCGGTGCTGTCCCCAGGCCGGCCTCTGTGCCTGGCCCCGTGCGGCGGCTCCAGTCCCTCCCGGCTGCGCGTCCGTCACACCAGACCCGTGGCTTCTGCTCAGCCTCGCGGCCGCCTCCTGCCAAAACCCAGGGTGGCCGGGGGCCAGGCAGCCGTGAGTCACCAGGAGGGCGGGACGGAGGGGCGTCCACGGTGACGTGATGGCAGGGAGCCGCCAGGGGCGGGCCACATCCTCCCCTGTCCCCAGAGGCCTGAACCCAACACCCGCCCGTGACTGCCCCAGGAGCTGGCCGGGCCGGGTGGTGACCGTGGCTCTGACAGGCTGTTCCAGGGCCATGAGGCGGGAGGGACAGAGAATCAGGGCCACCCCCGGGGGCCAGCCGCCCTGAGGGTCCCCTCGGGGCTAAGGAGATGAAGTCCCGTCCCAGCCGTGTCACTCGGTGACTCTGGTGGTGGCAGGTCCCTCTCCCACCCCAGCTTCCTCGCTGGCCACTAGGACTTCGGGGAGCCCTGGGGACAGGTGGGGACAGGACTGGGGTTTGATCAGCTCCATCTCACACGTGGGGACACCCCTGCCCACGAAGTGACAGGGGTAGAGGGGAACCAGCAGTGGCTCTGAGGGACAGCCAGGGACAGCACGTGGGCCACCTCCCTAGACTGGGCCTGGGTCTGGGGTCAGTGAGGGTCGGGGCCCTTCCAGAGGGGCCCAGCCGCTGTCCCCAGCCGCCACCCAGACAGCTGCCCCGGCTCAGGGAGGAAGCGGGGCTTCCCAGGCTCAGCCCCTGGGGACGGTGACTCACGGCTGCCGAGGCCCAGGTCACACGGCCCCGCCTCCCACCCACAGCCCCCAGCAGGTCCCAGGAGGGCAGGTGGCCTCGCACACCCACGGCTGACCCGTCCAGGACTGGGGGCCAGTCGACCCGGGAAGCAGGACAGAGCGGCCAGCTGCCCCCAGCACGGTCAGGCCTTGCTGGCCCAGGTCCCCTGCCCCCTGCCCAGGACGGGAACATCCTCAGGCCCGGCCTCTGTCCCACGCGGGGACCAGCAGCTGCGGCCGCTCTGTCCCTGGGCCAGGGAGGGAGCTTCCCTGAGAGCCAGAGAAGGTTCTAGAAGGGCCCCGTCCTCGGGGGCTGGGACCCCGGTCCTCCCTCCTCGTCACCGAGGGACTTCACCAGGCCCCAGAGCCACGGCCGCAGGAGGCAGGAGCTGCCTGGCCTGAGCCTGAACACGCTGGTGACGGAGGCTGGCCACCGTCCAGGCCACGTGGGCCCCTGGGGGCCCAGAGAGAAGGACCCTCACGCTCCACTCTCCTTCTGCTGAGGCTCCTGGTGGCCTGTCCACCCAGGGCCTTGTCTGAGATGTCCTCGAGGAGAAGTTCCCACGGTGTCTCCTGGGGGTGGACGCGACGGTACGACATGCCCACGGTCCCTTAGCGTGGCCCCTGCCCGGATCCGCCACCCGCAGCCACACAGGGGCCCCTCCACGGGGTCCCACGTATCCATCCACCTCCTCAGCCGTCCTTCCGTCCCTTCTGTCCATTCCTCCAGCCTCCACCCGAGTGTCCTTCTATCTGTCCATCTGTCCATCCGCCCATCTGTCCGTCCATCCCCCATCCATCTGTCCCCTGGTCCCTGGTCCCCGGTCCCCACCCAGGGAGGGACTCCCCACTGCCCTCTGCACAGCCCTCGTCCTGCCTCCCGGGCCCCACGGCTCTGGGGACCTGCACTCAGCACCCAGCGGCCAGGGCTGGTCACCTGAGCCCTCGCGCCCACTGGTGACAGACGCCGGCTGGGCGGGCAGCTGCTGGTGGGAGCGAGGACTGGCCCCAGGCAGGGAGAGGGGCCACTTGCAGGTCAGGCTGGAAACGAAGCCTCTGCAACCAGAGGCCTGTGGGTCCCCGTCCCCCAGTCCCCTGCCACGCCTGTGTCCCCTTCCCAGACGGAGAGACGGAGGCCCCCAGGCCCACAGGGCGCGCTGGGTCCTCACCGTCCACTTCCTGAGCTTGGGTGGCCAAGGGCTAGGGGCACCCTGGGGACAGCCAGTGGAGCCCGAGGACACCAAGAACAACCACGGCCCTGGAGCAGGACCTCGGGGTCCCGTGTTACAGAGGAGGAGACCGAGGGTCCAGATGCCCTCAGGACCCCTGAAGACGGACTTGGCTCCCACACCCCACCGGCCTTCCCTACCGATGTGGCCGGTCCTCGTGAACGCGACAGACTCCTTACTCGTCGCCGACTCCCCGTCCCCATATGAGTCACCCCACTTTCTGAGCCTCGGTTTGTCCCTCTGCAAAATAGGAGTAAGAATCCTGCCAGGCGCGGTGGCCCACTGTCATCCCAGGGGCTCGGGAGGCTGAGGCAGGAGGATTGCAAGGTGGAGGCCAGCCTCAGCCACTTAGCGAGGCCCTGAGCAGCTCAGTGAGACCCTGGCTCTAAACTTAAAAGAAAAGGGCTGGGGACACGGCTTGGGGTGAAGCCCCCTGGGTTCCACCCCCGGTGACAAAGGAAAGCCCACGGAGTGGGGACACCATTCCCAGCGCCGTGGCCAGGGCAGGCGGCCAGGCCCCTGAGTCCCCGCGGCTCCGAGGGCTCCCCTGCCCCAGATGTTCCCTTCCAAGTAGTTTCAAGTTTCCACCAGAAAAAACGTCACAGGCCTCCGCAGACAGCCAGCGAGGGCCACCGGCTGGGACCCGCCTCGGCCGCGGAAGCCACCCCCCCCCAGGTCACCCTGAAGACAAGGCCCTGCTCTTCCACGTCTCCAGCTGCTGTTTCCTGCCAGGACGCTGGGCTGCCCGCGGCCAGGAAGCGGGGACAGGGGGACGCACACCGCGGCCGGCCCAGGTAAGCGTCTGCGGCTCCTGGGACACAAAGGGATCAGAACCACCCTGGGGGTATGGGACAGGGCCACCCCCGCTGAGCTCTGGGCTCGACCTGCCTCTGTCCTGTGGCAGAAGTGGACGCTGTGGAGGACTCAGCTCCTGTGGCAGGTGGGGACTCTCCGCGTCACACAACCCGAGAGCTTTATGGCCGGTTTCAGAAGAAGAGACTGAGGTTCTCAGTGGGCAGGAGACTGTTAGGTCACAGGGAGGTCCCTGTGGGAGATCCTGGGGGGAGGGACACAGGTTCTGGCCTCTAGACTCAGGGTCGCCTGGTCTTTTCACCGTTCCTGTCCCCAGCACCGCATAAAGGTGGACAGACAGCCCAAAGGAGTGACATTGACCCACAGCTGCAGAATGATCACCAAACAAGACAAGTCCGTCCACCCAGGTGACCCCACGGACACCCAGAATGCCCCAGGCCTCTGGGCTCAGGGCAGTGGACACAGGAGATGGCTCTTTACATACGGGGCTCCCTCTGTGTGCTGCGCCCCAAGTCCTTGTCCTGTAGGGTCCCCAGCCAGAGGGAGCGGCACCCACCCACCATCTCATCTACCCGGGACCTGATGTCCACATTAGGTCCCCTCCTGAGGGACAAGGGGTCAGGGTTCAAGTCAGGGAACCCCGGGGGACTAGAGCCCCAGGTGGCCCAGCAGGGGAGGGGACCCCGCTCCTGAGCCCTCTGGCCCAGCCCCCAATCAGCTGGGCATTTGGAGTCCCCGGGTTGGCATGACCGTCCCCAGGCTGGCTGACCCGTCCAGCAGATGGGTGACACACCAGGGCTGACCAAGGCTCAGGAACGGGCCACAGCCTGTCCCCACCCCTGGGCCACCAGAGGGCTGAGGCTGACCCAGAGAGGGCTGCGGGGGGGACTGTGACAAAGCTGGCCTGGCCTGGGGCCCAGTCGGCCTTGGGTGGCCTTTGCGTGCCCACAGGGGGCTGGGTAAGGAGCTGCAGATGGTGGCCAGGCCACTCTTACCCCAGGACTTCAGTGCCTGTCCCTGAGCTGGGCTGGTTGGACTCTCGGGCATGAACCCGGGGCCCTTGACCCCCGAGCCCTGTCCCCAGCCCCTGGATTTTCTATTTAGAGACAGGGTCTCGCTGAGCTGCTCAGGGCCTCGCTGTTGCCGAGGCCGGCTTTGAACCGCGATCCTCCTGCCTCGGCCTCCAGAGCCGCTAGAAGGACAGGCGAGGGCCACCGTGCCCAGCCTGGGCGCTTGGTTCTTTGTCCTGACCTGTTTGGGCTGCCGACTGCTCCTCCAGGTCCCTGACACCGTGGTCACTCTGACCCCCTGGTCTGCCTCCCTCCCAGCCCATCCGGGGTCAAAGCGCCTGAAATAGAAGGACATGGTCCCAGAGAGGACAGGCCATTCTGTCCCGCCCTGTCCACCACACAGGCTCCCTGCTCCGTGCCCCCAGGGATGGCCCATCCAGAGCACAGCCCTGGGGACCAGGAAATGGGAGGCCTGCTGTGTCTGTCCCTGGTGGAAGCCAGGGGTCCCTGGGGACGCCCCCTACTTCCTCCTCCTCCCACGGAGGGCCAGGCCCTGCCCTGACCGCCATCAACCAACCCTGTCCTGAGGCTCCACAGCTGGAGGGGAGCCGAGGCTGGTTGGCCTCCAAGGGCCTCCACCCAGTGGCTCCTTGTCCCCCTCTCCAGCTGCCTGCGGAGCCAGAGTGGCCAGCACAGCTGCAGAGCCCCACCCCGTCCCCACTTTATTTGGGCACCAGGGGTGGAGCCCAGGGTCGCCTTAAGCCCTAGGTCACAGAGGGTGACCCCATTCGATGTGAGATGGAGGCTCTTCTTCGGAGTCAGCGCCGCCCCTGGTTTGAACTTACTGCATTCCTAAGAACACCCAGCACTTATTGAGTGCCAGCTGTATCCCAGGCACCCAGGCAGGGTGACCCTGACCTCCCACTTCGGCTCCAGATCCGGCGAGTCAGAGCGGAGAAGGGATCTGCCCTGGTCACCACGCAGAGTCTCAGCCTCACGGGCCATCTTACAAGCTCTGCCAGGGCCTGGCACTCCCAGGTCCCTTCTCCACGGCCACGGGAGGACCCTGGGACTCCCCAGAGAGAGGGCGGCAGAGCGGAAGTGAAGCTGCATGGTGAAGACATACAGAAAACCTGGCCCACACTCGGTGGAATATTACTCAGCCCTAAAGAATGAAACCAAAGCATTTGCTGATAAATAGACGGAGCTGGGGACGGTCATGCTACGTGAAATGGGCCAGTCCCCAATCGCCGCAGGCCGAACGTTCTCCCTGGTGTGCAGATGGCGACTTAAAGTGGGGCAGGGTGAGTGTGAGGTCACATGGAAACACCGAGGTTGTGTGGCTCCTCAGGGGTGTTCACTGGCCACGTCACAGCACGTGGACCAGCCACGGTCGAGGGTCTCTAAAGGTCGCAGAGTGCCACATCGCGCCTAAGGGTCCGTAAAACATGACACCGTGTTTCCCACTAGCCAGGTCACAAGGGCGGCCCAGGAGGACAGACACCAGACACAGGGAACCAGGGCGGGTCCCAGCTCCTGGGGACGCGTGGCACTTGGGAACCGCTGATTGCTGGCCTCCACAGGTTCCTCGCGCCTGTCCGTCTCCTTCAGGGAATCCCCCGGGGGACCCTTGGGGCTGGGGGACCTGGGCAAAGACTCCTGGGGACACAAGGGACTAAGGGTCCAGGGTGGCCCTCTGTCCGGTCCGCGGGGCAGAAGGCAGGGGCGCGAGAAGGCTCGCGCTGCTCTCTGGTGGCGGAAGCGGCCCAGAGACCCCTGGGGTGACACTCCAGGACTGTCCTGGATCAACTGAAGGCCACCAACGGGGATGACTAGCCTTCAAGGGGGACGCGCCCTGTGAGGGGACAGTCCCCACGCCTGCAGTCGCCCCTTGGTGCTGGAAGTCTGGGTCAAGCAGCAGAATGTGACACTGACCCAGGGCCACGTGCTTTCTGTCAGGACCCTGGGGCCGCCACCTGCCAGGGTCCTGCTAAGTGTGGGACTTGGGGTGGCCTCTGCCTGCTCGTCCCCAGAGCCCCGAGGGAGGTGAGCACCCCGCCCCAGGTGACACAGGCCCAGAGGGACGGTGACTTCCTAGGCTCCCAGCCTGCGTTCTGCCCCACACTGGGGACAACCACAGAGGGAAGGGGACCCTCCCAGTCTGAGCGTGTCCCGTGACAGAGCTCTGGGGCCCAGCTGACCCCTCTGCTGGCTCCCGGTGGCACCGGAGCCTGGCTGTGGGACCTGGGCCAGCTGCTTCCCTGTGCCTCAGTCCTTCACCTGGATAATGGGACACTTGTGTCCCCTGCTGCCAGGGTCAGCGTCCAGAACAGTCATTTGTTCTTTTTTGGCACCAGGGACTGAACCCGGGCGCTTCTCCCGTGAGCCATGTCCCCAGCCCTATTTATGTGTTATTCAGAGGGTCCCGCTGATTGGTGAGGCTGGCCTCCACCTTGCCATCCTCCTGCCTCAGCCTCCAAGCCGCTGGGGTGACAGCTGTGCATCATGCGCTGCTCAGGACCCTTGTCCGTGTAGCAGAGGCTCAGGGCCGGCCTTCCTTCTCAGCCTCAACCCCCTACACATGGCCTGGACACTCCTGCCTCACCTTTGGCCAGCTCTAACTCCTCACCAGGCTCTGTCTCCCTCCAGGACTTTGCTCGAGGACCATTTCCACCTGTAGTGCCCCTCGGCCGGAAAACCCCACCCCTCCACCCAGGTGCCCCAGCCTCCCCGGACGGCCTCCCTTGGCCACTGGCACCCAGAGCTCCATCTGTGCCCCGCCCTGACTTCTGCCGCCCAGGGGTGGGGAGAGGAGGCTGCTCTGTTTGCCTGGAGGCTGAGCCAGGCCTCACTGTTGGATCATGGGACTCCCAGATGCGACTCAGCTTGTGGTCCACTAAGACCCTCGTGGACATCCCACAGATCACAGGACGAAGCCCGACCCTGGCGAGTGGCCCCTCCCAGCCCTGTGGATCTGGCCACCTCTGAAGACACCTGCTTCCTTTCCTGGGCTCCCCTGCCCTCTGCCCGGAACCCCCTCTTCCCACCTCGGCCCAGCACGGTCCTCCATCCCTCTCACGGCTAGCGTGACCATCATGCCCGTGTGACGCCCCTGCGCCCAGCTGACCCCTCCGTCCAGGCTTCAACCTGACTCTGCCTGTCGGGCGAAGCCCTGGGCCTGCTTGCCCCAGGACCTTGGCACGTGGGTACTGGGAGAGGCCCCTCGGGGCAGCAGAGGCCTGGATTCAGATCCGCGGCCCCTCCCGCTGGGAGTGGCTGCCACTGGTCACATGCAGCGAGGCCACCCACTGGCTGCCACCCCAAAACGGGAACTTCTTTCCATGGCTCCTGGGGGACCCTCAGTGTCTCCTCCTGGAGGCAGCCCCCGAGAAGGGACAAGAAGAGCCCCGTGCTTGCCCAGGGCCACCGCCTGTGAATGGCCGCGGGCCCCACAGAGGGGGAAATGCGGAAAGCAAGGTCCCCAGGAGAGGTGGCAGGCGCTCCTCTGCACACCCCCTGGTCAGTGCCCTCAGAGGCCACATGGCGGTGGCTGGGGGCGCTGTCCCCACTGTCCCAGGCGAGGGCTTTTCTTGGCCACGGTGGCACATGGACACACACACACCCGAGGGCTTGTGGCCCCCCGCACCCTGACACTTCAGGGAACAACCCCAAGTCCCACTAGACGTCATCGGATCCAAATCCCTACAGATGAGGCTCAGAGAGGGAAGCCCACCCGCCCGAGGTCACACAGCAAGGGACGGAAATAGAACTCTGGTCTTCGAACCCCAAGTCGGCCTTCCAGGGCCTGGGGCTGGGGACAGGGTGGTCCCAGAGATGGAGGGACAGGGCCACAGCAGAGCCAGGCTGGGGACCTCGTCACCTGCACGGCTGCCCTCCTGTGGGTCGCCCCGGCCACGAGCAGAGACCCCCAGCGTCAGGAAGGGACAGAGGGCGTCCTGCGGCGGGCAGACTGTGCTGGCCCCCTGTCCCAGGGCCACCGTCCCCGGGGCCACTCACCTCTGGTAGCCGGGCAGGGGCTGCAGGCAGAGCAGCTGCCAGTACTCCAGGCAGACGGCCTTGAACTTGACCATGGTCCCTCCTGGTGTCCGCGCGGCTGTGGACGCTGCCCTGGCCACCCGGCCCGCTCACGGCCGCCCGCCCCGCAGTCCCCGCCTCCAATACAAAGAGCCACACAAAGCCAGGCTGGTCACGCTGTCCCTGGTGGCGGGTGCTTCTGGGGCCCCCCTGGGGACCCGGGGACAGGCTCTGGCTGGGTGGAGCCGCGGGGTCCCCGGCCCCTCATCCTGGGCACCTGGGGGTCGGTGAGCCTGTGTCCCCAGCCAGGTCCCGGGGCCCAGCAGGCACCTGGGCCGGGACGCTTCCACCTCCTGCCTGTCCGGTGGCCGAGGACAGGGACGTCCCCGGGGAACAGCGGAGGCACACAGAGCCCGGCCTCTTTTGGCAGCTGAGTCACATTCGGCGGAATCCCAGCCTGGCCTGCGCCAGGGGACACTTACCGCACAGCCACATGGTACCGTGGGGGCAGCTCCCTGGGACACAGGAAGAAAGGCCCGGCCACCGTGGTTGCCAGGCAACGGGGACACATTGATAAAATCTAAAATGGAACCCGATGACAGCTGCTGATTGGCTGCTGGGAAGGGGACCCCGTGGCGAGGGAGGGGGGGAGGGAAGTGCCCGGGTGGAGGGGCCAGGGCCAGCCGGGGCCAGTGTCACACAGGGGAGCCCCAGGTGGCTTCAATCTGGGCACAACCCAGGTCCAGGCACCCTCCCTCCCCTGCCCTCAGGGCAGCTCTGGCCATGCCCCACACCCAGCCACAGGGGAACGTGGGGACTTCCTGCTGCTCTAAGAATCAAGCCAAGCCCCGTGGCACACAACTGTCACACAGTAGTTGGGGAGGCTGAGGCAGGAGGATCCCAAGTTGGAGGCCAGCCTCAGCAAGAGTGAGGCCCTGTCTCTAAATGAAGAATAAAAAGGGCTGGGACGGGCTCAGGGGCGAGTGCCCTGGGCTCCATCCCAGGGACCAGACAAATATAAAGAATGGAGGCCACACTACCCCCGGGGTGTCCCCCCCAGGCCACCATGATCTGGTCTCTGCTGACCGCCTGGCCCTGCCGGACACTCAACTACAGCAGCCCAGCCCCTGCTCCTCGCCTGTCTGACACCCTCCATGGGACACTCTGCAGTGACCCTGCTTGTCCCCAACCCCAAGGACAGCTCTAGGCAGACAGCCTCCCCAACGCATAGCCGCGTGGCCACTGGGTCATGGCCAGGCGAAGGCATCAAGGACTTAGGCCACAAGCACACCACAGTCACCCCTGTGGCCACTTCAGGCCTACTGACCCCTCCACAAAGCAGTGGTCGCCCTCCAGGCCCGCAGGGGGCCTCCGACCCCTCCACTCGGCCACAGAGGAGGAAACAGAGGCTCCCAGAGGACCCCATCCCAGCGTGTGCGCGCGGAGCTCTGGGGCCGCCAGCCAGGGGGGATGGAGTCACAGGCCATCCGTTTCAGGCCACCAAAGAGACTGGGTCCTAAGTGTCCCAAGCCAGGCTCGCTGGCCTCCAGGGCTGGGGTGGGGACCCGGGGGCCTGATCCCACGCCCCGTGGTGACCCCGGGGGACCTCCCCTCAATGTGTCATCTGCAAACGCCCTGCTCCTAGGACACGTCCCCAGCCAGCGGTGACTTTTGTCTCAGTGCCCCACCACGGGGGACATCTGGCAGTGTCTGCGGTCAGGTCTGATTGTCACATGGGGGGGCTGGGGAGGGTCTGGAGGGTGGGGGGCTCAGACCGAGGGGGAGGGGGGAGGGAGGGGGGGGCGCAGGACGCCCCCGACCCCCGGGCCATCTGCTCAGGGGACAGGCCTGTTGGCCAAGGTGGCAGGCTGGGCGCCTCCCCCTCCCCGGGGACAAGGACATTAGCTTGCCTCTCACGCCTGAGGCACAGGAAGCCGCTGAGCCTTTGAAAGGCGCTGTGACTGGCTAGGACCTTTGTCCCTGGTTCCCAGGCTGAGGGGCGGGCGCTGTGGGGGCAGGGAGGGCCTGGCAGCGCAGAGGTGGGTGGGACCTGGCCCTGGCCCTGGGCTGGCCCAGTGCTGCTTCCACTGGGGGGAGTCTCAGTTTTCGTCACCCGTGAAACGGGAACACGGCACCAGTTCCATCTCCGTGCAAAGTCCCCACAGGGTCTGAGGGCAGGACGCCGGGCCAAGCACGCCTGTGTTTCTGCAAGGTGACAGGGACAGGGCAGGACCCACGCAGCACCTGCCTCCTTGCAATGTGCCCCGTGCACCTGCCACAGGGCCTTTGCACAGGTTGTTTCCACCGGGCAGGCGGGATGCTCTCACCCCCCTCTCCTTCCAGGCTCTGGTTAAATGGTGTCTCTCCAGAGCGGTCTCCCACGCCAGCCTCCCTCGCCAGCCTCCCAACGCTCCGTTCCTTTCCCACCAGTTTATCTCCCTTCCCTGCCCCCACCACCAGCCGACACGCTGCACGGAAAACCAATTTCTGCCAGGTTTGGTGGCGCACGCCTGTCACCCCAGCAGCTCAGGAGGCTGAGGCAGGAGGATCAGAGGTTGGAGGCCAGCCTCAGCATTTAGAGACACCCTCAGCGATTCAGCGAGACCCTGTCTCTAAATAAACCTGTGGTCACACAACTGGGCTCAGTCCTGGTGCCAAAAAAAACCCAAATAATTTCTTGGTGCGTTGGTGCAGGTCGCCCTGGACACCTGAGAGTGCTGGGGGACATCATGGCGGGATAGCGGAGGGAGTGGGGCTGGCCCAGGGCTCCTGCTGGCCCCGACTGCAGCTCTGTCACGTAGCCTCCGCGGGCACAGCCGGCCACCCCTCCTTCTAGGACCCCCAGCAGGGCACCTGCCTGTCCAGCCAGGGCCCAGTGACTTCCGGGCCCTTCCTCCCTGGCACCCGGCCCACCCTGCACTGGACACCCATGGACCTTCGGGCACCGGGAGCCAGCCTGGCGGGGACACACGTGGCTGTGTGGCCACCTGGTGCCAGGGGGCGTGGTGGAGGGCATGGCCACACATAGGTGCGCGCGACCCCATGTCAGGCGGAACTGGCCACGTGGCGGCTCCAGGGCCCTGTGGGTGTGAGATGGCACTCGGGGACAGGGAGGTGGTGACGAGCCTGGGCAGCATTCACACCGAGGTCCCCAAGTGTTCCCAGGTGGACTCTCCAGCCGTGACTTCCTGTTTTGGTGCCAGGGACGGAACCTGGGTCCCTGACCCCTGAGCCCCGTCCCCAGCCCTTTTTCTATCCTATTTACAGACAGGGTCTTGCTGAGCTGCCGAGGCTGGCCTCCAACTTCCTATCCTCCTGCCTCAGCCTCCGAGCTACTGGGATGGCAGGTGGGCGCCACCGTGCCTGCTCCTCATTGTGACATCTGAGCCCATGAAGAGTCCTGTCTCGCCGGGCAGTGGAGAGGACACACAGCGTCCTTTAAACAAGATGGTTGTCACCACAGTGGGTGTGACAGCGTAGCCTGTGACAGTACAGGGGTGTGTGTGGGGTCCAGCCCTGTCCTCGGGAGCGCATCCTGGGGGCGTCCTGGCTCGGGGAAGAGGGGCCACAGGTGGCCACCCTGGCTTTGGTCCTAGCCGCTTGCCCTTAGGGGACAAGGGGGTGCTGGTTCTCCCGCGGCTCCCGGGCCTGGGTGCACACGGGGAGCGGGGTCCTCAGGCCGTCCCCGTGGAGACGGGAGAGAAGTGACATGGGACAGAACTTGCAGCGCTCAGTGGGAGGCTGCGTCTGGTCTCCAGGGTCATCCACGGCCACCCCGGGCGCTTTGAGGGCCCCAGCTCGGCCCTTCAGGGTCCCATAGGGCTGCAAGGAGCAGAGGAGGGTCCTCGGGAGGGTCCCCGCACCCCGGCCACCGCCTGCAGGCACCGCGTGCTGTCCTCGTCCGGTGGCTCTGCCAAGCGGAGGCCCCACAGCCGCCCAGGGCTCCGGCCACCAAGGGCCTGGCCAGGTCAGCCCAAGCGCTGCCCTTCGAGGGGACACTGAGGCTGGGGACAGAGGTGACTGTCATTTCCTATCATTTGCAGGGCTGGGGACGGGGCCCGTGGTGGGGCTCACTGGGCGCCGTCCCTGGCGTCTCCTTAATGTCCAACGCGACGGGCCACCCTTCCTGCCCGTGCCACCCACCCTGTCCCCTCCGTGGGAGAGGTGTCAGTCCCCAGATGTCCCATAGGATGCTGGCGAAGCCCCGCAGCCCCCTGAGCCGGGCAGCTCTGCGTGCTCCATGCTGGACACGGGCACCGCAGTGGGGGGGACTGTCCCAGGACGCTGTGACCTGGAGAAGGGTCCCTGCAGGGCTGTGGGTCTGGAGTGGACGGGCCACGCCTGTGCCTCGGCAGGGACCTGGGCACAGAGGGCGGACAGAGGGGGCTGGGGGCGGCTCTGTGGCCAGCGCTGGCCTGGCTTAGGAAGTCCCCCCCGGTCCCTCCCTGGCAGAAGTAAACAGCAAACAGGAAAAAGAGGCCCTGGGGGTGGCTGGTGCCACCCAGGAGCCCTGAGGTCACCAGGCTGCTCAGGGGACCTGGGGCAGGTCCCCAGGGAGCTGAGGCAAGGGACACGCCTGTGTCAGTGCCCTAGTGTCCAGGGCTGGGGAGGCCACGGCCCTCCCTGTCACATGGGTCCCTCCCTTCTGTCACACACTGAAGCCGCCGGGTCACAGTCGCAGCTGGACAAATGACCGCCGGCCCGGCAAGAAGAGTCAAGCCCCTTTGTGGCTTCCGGGGTCACCTGAGGGGCTGTGTGGCCGGGCAGGCTGACGTCACCAGGGGTGGACACATGGTCACACCATCCCACATCCCGTCCCTGCTCCCTGCCTGTGGGGTGTGGCCGTCCCTCCGCCCCCTGGACAGCCCTGGGCAGCTCCGTGTGCTCAATGGGGTCTCTGTGTGGCGGCCACTCCTCTGGGCCTGGTTCCTGGGTCGGTGGGGACACAGGGAGGCCACCTGAGGGCCCTGGGTTCGCGGTGCAGGGGAGGAGGCTGGGCCGGGGCGCTCTGGACAGCAGCTCTGAGGGCTTGGCCATTCCCAGGCTCTAGAAGTTTCCATGCGGCCTCTGCCCCGAGCCTGCCCAGGGCCAGGTCTGGTCACCCGTGTCCGTGCCACCCATGGGCCCCCAGATAGTCCCCTACGAGGAGGCCCAGGAAAGGCTGATGCTGGCCACCCGGGGACACCAGGGACAGGAGCCTGCCCACCCTGGCCTTCTGCCACCCTGGACTGACCCAGGGAGCCTCCTGCCCCTGCCACACGGAGGCCCAGGGACAGCCCTGTTGCTGGACCCCGATCAGGGCACCTGGGCTGGGCCAGGAAACCCACCGGGTCCCACTGTCCCCTGCCTGGGCCCGGGTTTCCTCATCCGCTCCCGTGGCCTCCCTCAGACCCCAGGCTCCTCCTGAGGAGGGACCGTGGATGACGTCCCCGAGGGCCACCCTAAGGGAGGCCTCCTTCAGAAGGCCACAGAGCGCCCCTGTCCTGTCCCTGGCTTTCCATCCTGGCGCTGGCCAGACAGCCCTGCCCACAGCCCAGACAGGATGGAGGCCCCGGGCACAGGGAGCCACTGTCCGAGGCCCGGCCTCCACCCGCCCCGCCCAGCGCTCAGCGTCTGGATGTCTGCTGCCGGGAGGGCCAGCCTGGGGGCCTCCCTGGCCAGAGCCACCCGGGCAGCCTGGGCGGGACCTGGGCATCGCTCCCTCCAGGCCTCATTCCCAGCCTCCTGCTGGGAGGTGTGTCTGGACAAGTCTGCAGAAGTGGGGTCCCACCCACCCGCGCCCCGCAGAACCCAGTCCACGCCAAGCCCTTTCTCTCTGGGAACTAGGGGTCCCCAACCCCTGAGCCCCGTCCCCAGACCTTGTTATTGTTTATTTAGAGACAGGGCCTCACTGAAATTTCTTAGGGCTTTGCTAAGTGGCTGAGGCTGGCCTCCCACTGGCGATCCTCCTGCCTCAGCCTCCCGAGCCATTAGGATGACAGGTGTGTGCCATCGCGCCTGGCTGTCCACTCAATAGTTTTGCGTCCTGGAGGGTCACAGGTAATTGAAAATACAGCAAGCAAGCACTGTGGGTGACAGGGGCTGACTGGAAGTGCAGTTCCCGCTCAAGACCACCTGTGATTCGAGGGGAGCTTGTCCCTGCTTTACAGATGTGGAAACTGAGGCCCAGAGAACTGCCCGGAGCATCTCGGTGTGTGCTCAGAGCACAGGGTGACAAGGAAGGGGGCAGACAGACATGGCCACCGCCTCTGTGGGCACAGGGTGCAGTCTAAACAGTATGGAAACACACGGCTGGCACTGTGGTGCCCGCCTGCAATCCCCAGGACTGTGGAGGCTGAGGCAGGAGGATCGCAAGGTGGAGGCCAGCCTCAGCAACTCAGCGAGACCCTGTCTCTAAATAAAATATAACAAGGGCTGGGGATGGGCTCAGGGGTCAGTGCCCCTAGGGTCAACCCCTGGCACCCAAAATAATAAGTAAATCCACACAGAGATAAGGCCTCTTCATAGCCAGACGGTGGGGCCACCAGGAAATCCGTCAGGGCAGGCCCTCCGTGGGGGTGAGCTGTCCCCAGAGCTTGGGGACCAGGGAGGGACTCCCTAGGGAACGGGCAGGGTGAAGGCCACGGAGGGAATGAGCCCCACCCAGCTGAGGTGGGTCCCTGGCACAGGTGGCACAGGGCCGGCAGGCACTGGCTGCAGTAGGAAAGCCCTGGCTTTGTCAGGGAGGCCCAGCCCGGCAACAGAACCTTCCAGAAAGTGCCCCCGGGACCCCAGTCTCTCGCACCACCCCCGCAGTGCCCGGGACCACTACTCTCCTCATCTCTCATCACCCTGTGAGGCAGGAACACGAGGCACCCGCCCAGCTCCAAGGCCAAGGGGGCGTCCGTCAAACCCCTGGGGCCACCTGGCCCTTCTGGAGTGTCCTTCCCGGGTCCTCAGAACGGCACCAGAGTCTCCATGTGGCCAGGCCTGCGCCCCCACCCCCACCAGCTGCTTATCTCACTTTTACAGATGAAGAGACTGAGGTTCTGAGAGGCCCACATCTCCCCAGCGCTTTCAGCTGGCCCTGCCCAGCGCCTGACCAGGACCCATGGTGCTCTGTCCCCTGCCCTCTGCCCCAGGCCTTGGGTGCACGGTCAGCCCAGGCCTGGCCTCCAGCCATGGAACATTCCGCACCCACCGCACCTCAGGGCAGAGGCTCTGGGTGGGAGAGTCCCTGAGACCAGCATTCCTTCCACCTCGGGGTCCCTGGGGTCTGCGGGGGTCACTGGGTGCTGGGCAGCAGCCGCCTCAGCACCCCCAGCTGCGCGCATGTGATGACATTTCTCTTGGAGACGACAGCAGCGCGTCTCACGCTCCGGAGCACAGACCGCCTGGGGCCACTGGGACTCGGAGGAGGAGGCCGGCCCTGGCCGGAGACTCTGTCCTGCTGCAGCTGGGGCCCAGCCCCAGGCCCGGGCCAGGGAGGGATGGCAGGGGAGGAGGAGGATCTGGGGAGAAGCCGGCCAGGGCCACTAGAGGCCACTGCAGCCGGCTCTGTGCCCCTTGCCTGGGACCGGGACGCAGAGCAATGTCCGGCAGATGGCCGCAGGGAAGGCTGGTGGCATCTGGCGGCAACAAGAGTCTTCCTCAGCCAGGGGGTGGGGGGGCAGCGTCCCCAGCAGGGCAGGCGAGTCCCAGCCTCTGATACAGACTTTCTGGACCTGCTTCAGCCTTTGGTGCCAACGGGGACACTCTGAATCCCATCCCCACCCAGGGCACTCGGCCACTGAGCCACCTCCCGGGAGTCTGGCTGAACGGCTCAGGGCCTCACCAAGTGGCTGAGGCTGGCCTCCAACCTGCCATCCTCCTGCCTCAGCCTCCTGAGCTGCTGGGATGACAGGTGGGCACCGCCACACTGGCTTGTGTGGCCTTCCTGAGGTGGGGTCTGGTCTTCGGAACAGTGTTCAGTGGTCAGACCTGTCAGGGGGTCAGCAGAGGTTGGTGACCATATGTCAACCTTGGTTGGAAGATTCTGGGGTTGTCAGTTGTCCTGTGGCTCACGGTCACAGAGGGTCTCAGCCCTTGCGACTCATCACCTGCTTCCCAGCTTTTAAAAATTGAATCAGCTGGGGGAGCACTCGGGGGAGCACCAGTGGGGAGCACGCATGGGGAGTACTCATGAAGAGCACCCGCGGGGAGCACTCATGGGGGAGCACTCATGAAAAGCACTCATGGGGGGAGCACTCTTGGGAGAGCACCAGTGGGGAAGCACTTGTAGGGAGCACCTACAGAGAGCATCGTGGGGAGCACTTATGAGGGAGCACTCATGAGGGGAGCACCTGTGGAGGAGCACCCGCGGGGAGCACTATGGGGAGCACTCATGGCTGAGCGTGTGCTCGGGACCTGTGAGGCCCTGGTCGTGGCCCCTGCACTAACAAAGAAGTTCCCCATGTCACTTTGAGGGACCTTTATATCCCTCTGCAGAGGAGGAGAACCATGTGGGGGGCCAACTGCACCCACTCCTCCCAACCACGGGGAGCACCCAGGAAGGTCCCCACCAGGACAGCGGCATGCTCTGAGGCCCCCGTGCTCACAGTCGGTGATGGACGCACACGCTGGACACTCAGGCCAGGACCCGTGGTCAACACCATCGCCCCCGGAAGCTGGGAGAACCCGCTTCCTGGTCCCCATCGGAGGCTCAAGTCCCCACCGAGGAGGCTCCGGGAGGTCCTGCCCACTGAGGCTCCCCCAGAGTCTGAGGCGTCCCAGGAAAGTCCCTGTGGACATCCCAGGTGCGCCCTGCCTGTCCCCTGCCTGCAAGTGTCTTGGGACACAAAACAGCAACCGCCTTTTGGTTGTCCCCAACACAGAGGGAGGCTGACAAGGGTTGGGGTGTGGTAGTGACCGCAAGGGACAGAGGGCAGGCTTCTGAGCCACACAGGCCTGCGGGGCCAGCATGGGCCTGGCCTGTTCTGCTTCCAGAACATTCCACAGCCCTGTTCCTGCTTCTGCAGAAGTCACAAAGGAACATGTTCTCAGGGACAGCAGGAGGAAAGCAGACAGGAAGTCAGACAGGGGGTGGGTGTCACTGCCAGGACAGTGTCATCGCAACATCTGTCCATCTCAGATTCTCTAGAGAAGAGGGATCGAGAAGAGTTGCGCTGGGAGAGCACACCTGTCCCCCAGGGCTCAGGAGGCTGAGGCAGGAGGATCGCAAAGTGGAGGCCAGCCTCAGCAACTGAGTGAGGCCCTAGGCAGCTCAGGAGACCCTGTCTCTAAGTAAAGTATAGGAAGGGCTGGGGACGGGCTCAGGGGTCACTCCCGGTGCCAAAAGGAACAAAGAGGGAGAGCCGTCCTCTGGAATCCAAGGTCCAAGGACGTCCTCATAAAATGAGTGTGCGCAGGACACACAGACATTCTCCCGTGACTTCAGGTCATCTCCAGGTGCCCTAGGATACCTCACCAAATGTCAACAGGTAGTGGTCACACTGCAGTGTGTTGGGGGGTTGGGGGAGGGGGAGGGGAAGAGGAGGGGGAGGGCTGGGGGAGGGGAGAGAGAGGGTTGGGGAGGGGGAGGGATGGGTTGGATGAGGGTTGGGTGAAGGGAGGGGGAGGGTTGGGGAAGGGGAGGGGGAGAGTTGGGAGAGGGGGAGGGGGAGGGGAAGAGGAGGGGAGGGCTGGGGGAGGGGAGAGGGAGGGTTGGGGAGGGGGAAGGAGAGGGTTGGATGAGGGTTGGGTGAAGGAGGGGGAGGGTTGGGGGATGGGGAGGGGAGGGTTGGGGAGGGGGCGGGGAAGAGGAGGGAGAGGGCAGGGGGGAGGGGAGAGGGAGGGTTGGGGAGGGGGAGGGAGAGGGTTGGATGAGGGTTGGGTGAAGGGAGGGGGAGGGTTTGGGGGAGAGGGAGGGTTGGGGAGGGGAGGGGGGAGGAGGAGGCTTGGGTGAGGGGAGGGGGAGGGGAGGGTTAGGTCAGGTGAGGGGGAGGGTTGGGTGAGGGTTGAAGGAGGGGAGGGGAAGGGGACTGTTGGGGGTGGGTCAGGGGGAGGGGACGGGGAGAATTGGGCCAGAGTTGGGGTGGGGGAGGGTTAGGGGAGGGTTGGGGGAGGGTTAGACACAGCCCTGGCAGCAGGGCTGTATCCTGGGTGCCCCGGAGCGGCTGGGCCGGGCCTGCAGGGCGGGGACACATGGCGCCATCATGTGGATTCAATGAGGCGCTCCTGGCCCTATCCCTTGGAACCTTCTGGAACCCCATCCCAGGGCTTCTCCCCTAGAGGGCCAGGTCCGTGGATCAGGAGTCGCACACCCAAGACCTGGGCTCCTGGGCACCGCCACCCACCCCTGCCTCCAGCGCCCTGCACCAGTGCCCTGAGGCCCGCAGAGCCTTCTGGGTGAACTGTGGCCTGGCTGTCCCCACACTCAACACCCCAGCAGCCCCCGAGGGTGACGTCACATTGCCTGAGGCCTGAGGCTACTCAGCAGGCCCCCCCCCCAGCAGGCCCAGCAGGAGGCCCAGCTGTCCCCCTGGTCACTTGACAGCCACTTGCAAACTCAGACTGACCCCAGGGTTGCTGGCATCTCTGGTCCCATGAGGGACACTGTCCTTGGTGACGCGCTCTGAACGGTGACAGTTCTTGGCAGAGCTCCGGACATCTCCAAGTCGGCTCTTCCCTCGACTGCGAGAGCAGTCACCTTCCTGGACAAGGAGCCAATTCAAGTCACACGAAATGCACTTCGGGGTTTATTTCTAGCTTTTTGCAGCACCAGAGACCGAACCCAGGGGCGCCTGACCCCTGAGCCCCGTCCCCAGCCCCTTTTTCTATTTTATTTAGAGACAGGGTCTCGCTGAGTGGCTCAGGGCCTCCCTAAGTGGCTGAGGCTGGCCTCCACCTTGCGATCCTCCTGCCTCAGCCTCCCGAGTAGCTGGGAGGACAGGGGTGCATTGCTGGAGCTCAGTTTTATTTCTATTGATATTTTTTCGAGACAGGATCTTGCTAAGATCCCCAGGCTGGCCCTGAACTTCTGGGCTCAGGCGATCCTCCTGCCTCAGCCTCCTGAGGATCTGTGACCACTGCATGCCATGGTGCCCGGCTTAAAATGAAAACATTTTGACTTTTTGCTTTTAAACCCAACTTGGGGTGCTGGGGATCGACCCAGGCCCTGCACAGGCTAAACGCCTTCTGTCCCCGCGGCCCGTTCAGTGGTCTAGATGTCAAACAGTTGAGGCTCCAGCCTCCACTCATTGACCCACGGACTCTCATTCCCAGAGACACCTGGACGTCCCTGGTCCAGGAAGTAGGTCAGGGAGTGCCACCTGAGGGAGAGTCCTGCCCTCCTCCTGGGTTCCCCACTGACCCCGTGTCCCCAGACTGAGCTTCTCAGGGGTGGATGCAGAATCACCACAGGCCTCTGTCTCCCTGTGAGGCTCAACCAACAGTGCTCAGAACTCCTAGGGGACCCCAGAAACGGGGCACAGCTGTGGCCTCCGGGCAGGGGACAGGGAGTGAGGGGTCACGTCTGCACCGTGCACAGACGTCGTTGGTGCCATATGGACGCGTCATCTCTCAGTGACACGGTCAACCAAACGACGGCAAACATAGCTTGTCCTGTGAGTTGGCCTCACCATCGCCACCTGCCTGTTCAAGAGAGGACACGTCAAAGCCACCACGTGCCACCAGATGACCACTATCTACAGAGCAAAGAAGGAGACCACCCAGCCAACAAGTCAGCAAGGATGTGGGAAAACTGGAACCTCGCGCAGCCACTGAGGAAAGGGACAGGCACAGCCCCACCCAAGACAGAGGTGACACTTTTTTCTTTTTTTAAAAGAACTGGGGACTGAACCCAGGGGTGCTTAGCCACTGAGCCTCATTCCCACCCTTTTATTTTAAAATTCTGAGCCAGGGTCTCTCTGTGTGGCTCAGGGCCTAAGTGGCTGAGGCTGGCCTCCAACTTGCGATCCTCCTGCCTCAGCCTCCCCAGTTGCTGGGATCACAGGCGTGGGCCTCCTGCGCCAGGCTCTTCAAGACACATTTCATAGACTCTGACCAGTGATCCCACTTCCCGTCTTGGCAGGTGACAGCAGGTCCTCGGCAGGCCTCTGCCTACTTACGTTCATGGCGCCTGTCACAAAGGCACGGGGACCGTGGGAGTCACTCACAGAGGCTCCCCGAGCAGTCGTTCCCCAGAGACAGGAGAGGGGGCTGGGAGTGGGACTGGGGGAGGGTGCGGGGACGATGCTGGGGGAGGGCGCAGCTGCTGTTGGGAAGATGGGAACGCTCTGCAGATGGATGGTGGCGGGGACCGTATGACAGTGTCAATGCACTTAATGTCACCGAGCTGCAGGCTCCAAGATGGCTCAGGGGACAGACATGTTCATATCCCAACTGTGTTTAGCTGAAAAAATTTTAATTGGGGGACTGAACCCAGGGGTGCTGGACCGCCGACCCCATCCCCAGCCCTTTTACGTTTTTATGCAGAGACAGGGTCTCGCTGAGCTGCTCAGGGCCTCCCTGAGTTGGTGAGGCTGGCCTCCAACTTGTGATCCTCCTGCCTCAGCCTCCCAAGTCACTGGGACGACAGGTGGGGGCCATTGTGCCCGGCTGCATCCCTATTTTTAAAAAGTCACTGGTGATTTCCTAGATTGGGTCCCAAAGGGATGCCAGGAAACAAAGGCAGGGCCTTGAGGGTAGCTGGTGACAATGGAGGGGTTCACACTGTGGCAATAGGGAGGGCCGGTGATGGAGGTGCTCAGAGAGGTGCGAAGCTGGTCACGGTGGCACACGGCTGTAATCCCAGAGACTCGGGAGGTTGGGGCAGGCCTCCCGTGTGTCCCCAAGCAATGCAGAGCTGGGAAGTGTCGCTCCTGCTGCTCTGGTTCCTATGCATAAGCTCATGAGCCCAGAGAGGCCAAGAGGCCTGCCCTGGGTTGCACAGCGAGTTGGGGGCGCTGCTGCGGCTCCATTTCCTGTTCCTGCTCTGGGAGGCCCCAGGAAGCGGGCAGCTCAGAGGGCCAGGGGCAGGGGCCTTCCTCCTCTGCCCAGGAAGGAACTGAGGGGCAGATGCCACCTCCTGGGCAAGGGTGGGGGAGGCAGAAAACAGAGGCCAGGCGCAGGGGAGGCTGGGAAGGGCCCGTGCAGCAATAGCGGGCACAGGGGCAGGGGCAGGGCCCAGAGGCAGCCGAGGGGGTGGGTTGCTCAGTCAGAAACAAGGCAGGCCTCGGCCAAGGACAGGGACAAACTGGAGCCCAGGTGGGGGCTGGGCCTGGGACAGAGCAGGACAGAGGGAGTCTGGGACAGAGGGGTCTGGAGGCTGCAGCCAGCCTCAACCCAGCACAGCAAGGCCCAAGGGGCCCAGGAACCACCCAGTGCCGCTGGGCACCAACCGCTGGGGTGGTCACGGGGCTTGGACAGGCTTCATCCCTCTGGGCTTGGGTGGAGCTGGGGCCACAAGACAGTGCCCAGAAGCACTTTGTCAAGGGAGGCCATCGTCACCAGGGGCCCGGCTACAAAGGGACCATGTCTTCTACAGCACACTCAGGGGGAAGCTGGGACCCAGACACGGCGGCCCACCCGTCTAATCTCAGTGACTTGGGAGGCTGAGGCAGGAGGATCGCAAGTTGGAGGCCGGCCAGCCTCAGCCACTTAGCCTGGCCCCGTATTAATAAAAAAGTCTGGGGACGTGGCTCAGTGGTAACATGCTTCTGGGTTCAGTGCCCAGTGACAGAGAACACTGGTGTCCCTGTCCAGGCTACTGGACTCAAGGGTGGCTGTCAGAGGGAGGCCGAGGCCTGACGAGGGTCTCTCTCACACCGTGGTGAGGACGGTTCAGATGCACATTCTCGGGGCCACCCTGGCTACGGGGAACAGTGTGGCCCTGTCCTCACCCTCTGGCCTCCTCAAGGACCCCAGCAGAGGGTCACCTGCTCTGCATGCAGCGCTGTGGTGACAGAAAAGGACAGCCAAGGCCCCTCCAGGCCCCCGGGGGGTCTTCCTTCTGGGGGACAGCTCGTCCCCCAGGTCTGTGCAGCCCAGCTGCGACCTCAGTCCCCTGCTCCGGGCCATCTTGCCGTCCCTCTCTCCGCACTCCCTGGTCTGCCCACACCTGTCCCAGCCCTGGAAGGCAGAAGCCATTTGTCCCTGGGCCGCACTTGGCTGAAGGCAGCCCCTGCGTCCCACCCAGGCCCCCTCACCTGCCGCACAGTTTCCTGAGCATCTACTATGTGCCAGCTGCTCCCCTGGGCCCTGCTGCGGGGACCCGGACCTCTGCCCGCTACAGCTGGTGTCCCCGAGGCGGAGCAGGCCACCCACCCATGAGCAAGACGCGCAACGGCAGGGCCGGTGGGGACACGAGCGGGAAGCCGGCCACGGGGTCTTCAGCAATGTCACCACAGAGAGTAGCTGTGTCTGTGGGCCACCGGCCACAGCCAGGCCCTCAGCAGACCCTGGTGGCCCAGCCCCTGCCCCGTCCCCAGCCTGGAGTCTGCACCTCCGGACCCGGGACAGGGGATGGCGACGATGACGATGATTTTGATGCTGTTCAGGATACTCCTGGGCAGAGCCTAGTGACGGTCCCCACCCCTAGCTGGGCCACTCCAGGTCCTAGGGGGGCTGCCGCGCCTCCGTCCCCATCACCAACGTGGAGTGACCGTACCCGTCCAGCCTGCGCTGTGGGGTCCCACCACTGACGACCAGTGACTCTCCAGGGACAACGTCACGTCCACCCTCAGGACATCTCTGTCTCCGCAGGAGCTGTCACCCCCCCCCCCCCCCGGAAGTTGAGCGTCTCTGTCACCAGGCGCAGCTCTGGGGGCAGAGACAGCTGAATGGGGATCTAGTCCCGGGGGTGGTGACAGAAGTTCCAGGCCCGGGGACTCACTGTCTCCACAGGTACAGCCACAGGGCCTGGCTGGGGACCACGAACAACCTAAGCAGCCACCAGCCTCGGGCCACATAGAGGCCACTACTGATGCAGCCTGCGACGCTGCGTCCCCGTCCCCTCCAGGCCCTGCTGTGGGGGGACGCTGTGGCTTCCTGGGGCCACCGAGGCCCCTCCTGGCCTCAGAGCGCAGGGACTTGGCTGTCCCTCCAGCCTGGCACGGCCCCTTGACCCAGGTCTCCTGTCCCTCGTCCTCACGGGGCTGAGTCCAACCCGGGGGGCTCCCGGCTGCTCTGTGACCCCCCAACAGGGTCCCTCAGGCCTCCAACAGCCGCCTGCCCCAGGCAGGTGGCCAGGCCAGTCCCTGTGACTTCAGGCCTCTGGAGGATGCCGGATGGCGGGGCAGAGCCAGGGCTGCAGGGACGGTGGCCTTTGAATCCCGCCATCCCAGTCCCTGGGAGGACAGGCTGGAGCCGAGGCCGGTGACCATAAACATCAGCCGTGATGTCACTACCCGGCGGGTCGGAAGGGCCTCTGCCGCTGGCCCAAGGCCCGGACGACAGGCCGCTGCTGCCAGCCCTTGGGACACCTGGATGCCACCGCTGGACACCGAGGCTGCCCTGCTGGGGGAGGGGTGGCCCTTCATCTGTCCCCAGAGGGCACCAACCCCTGTCCCTGCCCCAGCCAATCCGTGTCCCCAGGCAGGGCACAGGGCCAGCGGTAGGCTCCCTGGGCACCAGGGCTTCCTCCCACGCAGGCTGCGGGTGACGCGGAAGCCACCGCGGGAGCATGGGGCTGGGGACCCTGGGGACGGGCTGGGAAGGGGACAGCTGGTCGCAGAGCCCAGGATCGGTGAGACCAAGACGTGCTGAGTAACCGCCGGTGTCCCGGCCACCAGCCCAGAGCCCTGCGGGGACAGCCCCTCCCCTCCCCCACTCCAGGTGGCTCCGGGCGTCAACCTGTCACGCGTACTCACAAATAGCGTCTCCTGCAAGCCATCCTGTCCTGTCGCAGTCCAAGTCCCCTCGCGCTGTCCCCTGGGGGCCCGGGAGGCGCGGGATGCTCTGCGGGATGCGGTGGCGGGGATGGCGGGGGCGGCGGGAGCAGGTGACAGGTTCCTGGGCGCGGGGTTCACAGGGCGCCCCGGAGCCCGCGGGGTCGTGGAGTCACCATGGTCGCCTGGCGGGGGCGTCTGCCGGTGCCGGGGCCCCTCCTGGGGACGCACCCTCCGCACAGGCACCTCGGTGGCGGTGGCGGCGCAGGGCGCAGGGCGGGGGCGTCTCCGGGTTCCCGCGGCTCCGGGGGAGGGGACACGAGCGGAGCCTCCCGCGGCCGGGAGCGCGCTGCGGCCGCGCTGGACCAATCGCCGAGGCGCTCGTCGCCATGGCAACTGCAGCTGCAGGCGCGGCCGGCCACCAGCTGGGACCCCGGCCCTCCCGGCCACTGCGACCTGCGCAGGACCCTCGCTGCCCCCCTAGGCCATGTCCCCACCTGGGCACGAGCTCACGCCCTGGAGTCAGGCGTCCCCATGTCCCCTCTGCCGAGAGAGCCCTGCGACCTGGGCAGGCCACCTATCTGTGGGCTCTTGGCGGTGCCACTGAGAATCGGGACCCTAAATGCTATGTCTGGGTCCCGGGAGGGCCTCCCACGCACTGTCCCCTAACAGATGGCATGAGGTGAAGTGGCCTGGTCAGGACCTAAGGGATTTAGGGTCAAAAATGGCTTGGTGTGGCATCTGGCCCTCCTGCTTGTGCCCCCCAAGCACGCCCTGACCATGAACGAGGCCTGCAAAGGATTTATGTCCCCTGCGTCTACATTCCAGGGGGACTTGGGAAATAAACATGTCACTGAATAGGTAGGTTTGCATAACAGGACCAGGAATCCAGCAGGCAGAAGAGGTGCAGGAGGGAAGGGGAGAGATGGCGTGGCATTAGATGGGGTGGCCAGGGACCACCTCTCGGGGACAGCTCAGACAGCTGAGAACCCCCTATAATGAAAGATGGAGGGGAGGGGAGTTTCACACACAGGGAAGAGTGTGTGCCAAGGCCCTGGGGCAGAGAGGAGCAGGGTGGATTCCAGGCAGGGGAAGATCATGTGTCAAGGTCCTGAGGTAGAAGTGAGCTGGATGATTTCATCTGTGGGTGGTGGAGCTCAGAAAGTCGCACCTGCCCCCTCCCAGATTCATCTGTTCTCACAGTGGCTCTCACACTTGTCACTGCAGAATGGGACAGGGACCTGCTGCGGGAAGCTCTGGAGCCACTGGGGCTCGCCCTGGCCTGGCCGGCTGCAGACAGAGCGCAGGCTGAGCGCACAGAGGACCAACGGCCAGGGCTGTGACGTGGCCCTGCAGAGGCCCAGGCTGCGCAGGTGGCACCCAGGGACAGGGGACTCGAGATAGTCACCTTGCTGTGGCAGCTTCGGAGACACCGAGTGCCGCTTCAGAAGGGCCTGGGGCAGCCCTGCGTGTCCACCAGAGCCTGGGAGAGGCCCCTGGGGGAGGAGGAGGGGGAGGACGGCCAGGGGAGAGGGGCCATCGCCAAGGGCCACTGCCCTGAACCCCGTGAGCCCCGACTGGATGTGCACGGTCAGAGGGAAAGGGGCCCCAGGTGGCCCAGGGTCTGGACACCAATGGGAAACCCCGTAGGGACCTGAAGGTGGCAGGCAGGCGGCAGAGGGCAGGGACAGCAGGTGCAGGAGTCTGTGGAGCAGGGGACCAGTGTGTGCCACCCACCGCCTGGCCCCGGGCCTGGGCCACGCACCCACCCCAGAGCAGCACCAGCCCTTCCCCACTCCTTCCCCGGCCTCCAGGGCCACCTGTGCTGCTGGCCATGGCCAGCCTGGGCCACCTAGGCCTGGAGGTGACCAGAGGCCACGCCTCCCACCTCAAGAGGCCCCTCCCGCAGCCACCTCTGTCCTAGAGGCGCCCACGGAGCCAGGAACAGGCCCCACACTGAAGCTGGGCACTGCGAGGCCCAGCGGTCTGCCGGCCTCTGAGACAGAACTGCCCAACCTGAACTTGAACTTGAACTTGAACCTACAGCTGAGCGGGTCCTTTCTGTGGGACCCACATGAAGAGTGCGTCTGCTGGGAAGGAAAGGGACACACGGAGAAGCAGACCAGGAGCCGAGCCTCCAGGACACACAGCCCAATGGATGTCGGGTGTCCCCTGAGCTCCCATGTTGATGTAGGAAAGTTCAGGGGTGACATTAGATGACGAGCCGTGACCTCGTCAGTGATGCAGTCATAATTTTTTCCGGGGGGCCCTGGGGACTGAACCCAGGGCTCTTGACCCCCTGAACCCCCTCCCCAGCCCTATTTTGCATTTTATTAGAGACAGGGCCTCACTGAGCTGCTCAGGGCCTCGCTTTTGCTGAGGCTGGCCTCCATCTCACAATCCTCCAGCCTCAGCCTCCTGATCTGCTGGGATGACAGGTGTGTCACCGCCCAGCTGGACTAATGGCTGAATGGGCTCTCTGCGAGGTGCCTGCAGCAGGTGGGGAGTGGCTGGAGGAGGTGGGTAACAGGATATGACCTTGGGGGGCATGTCCTTTGTCCCTGGCTACTCCCATGTGCCCTGTCCTTCTTCCTGGCTGCCCTGCACAGAGCAGCTGTCCCCACCATGTCCCTCCGCCGGACGCTCTGCGACACCTCAGGCCCAGGGCCCCGGGGGTCGGCCAACACAGATGGGGTCCTTGGTGTCACGAGCTTAGATGAACTTTTCTTCCTCTATGTCGGTCACCACGACAGACGGCACACAGGGACGGTGTGACTCCCAGGAGGAGGTGACAGGGACACCTGGATGGGGCTCGGGCTTCACTGTGAGGATCTTGGGGCGCCAGGGCGGGTCTCCTGGGCACAGAGACTGGCAGGGCTGTGGTCACACGGAGCTTTCCTGGGGGTGCCCTGGAGGGGACAAGGAAGGGGACCCAGAGGAGGTGGGACCCTAACTCTGGAGAGAGGTGGGGAGACCTGCGCTCAGGCGCCGGGGGGTGAGCCTCAGGGCTCATGGGCGGAGGCAGGAGGAAGGGCCAGAGGTAAGGAGGGACAGTCGGGCATGGCCCTGGGGACAAGGGACGGAAGTGCACAAGGAGGCCCTGGAGCCGTGGGAGGGAGCACCTGGGCCCCAGCGGCCTCGCTGCCTGGACCTTCGGCAGTGCTCAGTCCAGCCTGGGGACAGCCTGCCCCGCCCCTCCCGCCTTCCTGGGGACCTGCCATCTGTCCTGAGCCGCCACCGCTCAGGCCCTGCCCCCTCCTGAGGAAGCAGCAAAGGAGAGTCCAAGACAGGGACTGAGCTTCCCGCTCACAGATGACGGCCACGTGCGTGGGTGACAGGGACAGAGGATCAGACCCACGCCAACTTAGGGTCACCTCTCAGGTCGGGCACGGGTTGGGGCACAAGGGCTCCATGCTGCTGGGGGGTCCACCGTGATGGTCACTAACCAGGAAACCGCATTGCAAAGCGCAGTCCGTGTGACGGGAACAGGTCATTCACGATGAGAGAAACTTCCAGAAACAGAAATGCCGAGGCGTGACGTCACTCACAGCTGCCACTTCTGAGTGGTGGGACTCCCTGTTGGACTTTATTTTCTTTATTTTAAATTCCCTACAGCAGGCTGCTTAATAAGCAGAAATATATTTTTATAAAAATCCTTCAGCCCAGTGCCAGGGCGCACGCCTGTCATCCCAGGGGCTCAGGAGGCTGAGGCAGGAGGATCGCAAGTTGGAGGCCAGCCTCAGTAAGTTACGGAGGCCCTAAGCAACTCAGTGAGACCCTGTCTCTAAATAAAATGCAAAATAGGGCTGGGGACGTGGCTTACTGTCCCTGGGTTCAATCCCAGGCGCCCCACCTTGGGAGCCCCCCCTAAGTGCTCAGGAGTCCGGGAGCCTGGGGGCGCGGGATGCGATGCTCACAGAGGCCAGCAGAGGGCGCCGCGGAGCTGCGGCAACGGCTGGGAGAGTCCAGCCTGCAAATCCAGCCACCCGGCGGGTGGGGGGACCCTAGTGGCCAGTCCAGCCCCCCGCCAGGCCTTGTCCCTGCCATGATGCCCCCCCCCCCGCTATCTCGAGAAACCCCGTTCTTTCTCAGGCTCCAAAACCTTGCTGCCAGAAGCCCCTGCGTGGGATCCAGGCCACCTCCTCCTGTCCCTGTCCAGGGACAGGGCCATCCTGCTCCAGCCTCACTTCCCAGGGACGCCCTCTCTGGCCCCCAGGGACGTGTGGCTCCCAGGCCTCAAGGTCCTATCTCTGTTGTGACAACCTGACAGCCTGTCAGTGGCTGGGACTCTTTTAGCAGAACCCAGGCAGGAAGTGCTACCCGGTGCCCCGGGCGACACCTAGCTGGAAATCAGCCACCCTGTCCTGTGGCCAGAGCCTGCAGGACTAAGCAGCTGGGATGGAGGGGACCCGAGGCCCCGTCCTTACAGGGGGCTGCAGGACACGCCCCTCCAGCGGCCGAGTGGGGATCGCGCAGCAGAACTGGCGCCCTCCTGTGGCAGCAGGTGGCACCGTTCACAAGTCGCCCCTTGCGACAGCACTGAGGGTTCTATCCAGGCACAGGCCCCAGGCAGGGCTCAGGGCAGCGAGGCAGGGACCCTTTTCTTTTTCTTTTCTGTACCAGGGATTGAACCCCAGGGTGCTTCACCCCTGAGCCCCGTCCCCAGCCTTATTTGCTATTTTATTTAGAGACAGGGTCTTGCTGAGTCGCTTAGGGCCTCGCTAAGTGGCTGAGGCTGGCCTCCAACTTTTGATCCTCCTGCCTCAGCCTCCTGAGCCGCTGGGAGGACAGTGTGTGCCATGGTGCCGGGCAGCCCTGGGATTTTCGTGGACAGATGGCCAGAGCGCTTGTCCCACGCGCAAGCTGCTGAACCCAGTGGGTGAGAGCCTGGAGCTTTGCTTCACCTTCTCCCTCCACCTGTACCAGGCCCTGTACCAGGCACCTTCCTCTACTGCCCCCACAGAACAGAGGCCAAAAGCAGGAACACAGTGGTTGGGGCCTGTCCATGAACACTGCTGGGCAGAGGGGTGCAGGGTCATATTCAGGCTGTCTGGCTGAGGAACCACAAATTCTGGGACCTTCTACCCTGGATCCCCACTGCCTGATAGGCTGTGTGACCTTCAGAGAGCAAGTGCCCTCTCTGGGCTCTGCAGGGAATGCAGACGTGGTGGGAGAATAGAATGCCATCTATACCTTCCCAGGTGGGGCTGCATTAGATGGTTCTGGAATAAGGCTCAAGATGACCTCCAGTTGTAGCCCCAATTCTCCAGTGAGCCAGGAAGCTGGCCGTCCCTGCCCTGGGCTGCCCTGGGCAGGTGAGGGCTCTCTCAGCCCCCCAGGTCAGCCTGCCCAAGGCCAGCCTCCCCGACCGGAGGCCAGCCCAGCCCTGCAAGGTTCTCCAGGAAGCCCCCTGGAGGTTTGAAGGCTGTGTGTGCTCTGTCCCTTCACCCACCACCTGGTCACCAGGGAACTTGCAGGAAACACATAGCAAATGCTCAGGTCCACTGGGACCTCCCGACTCAGGCGCTGGGGTGGGGTCCCGATGTCTGGGGTAGAACCAGCCTCCAGGGGATGCCGACGCCCACTAGGTTAGGGAAGGGCCGGCTTGGGGACAGTGGCAGCATCGGGGGACAGACAGATGGAGCAAAGGACATCTTTACAACTGGGTCCCCTACTTCATGCACATCCAGGCCTCTTTGGAGACCGAGCTGCTTCCTGCTCCGAGATAATCACGCAGCCCCACCCCCTCCTCCGCCACCTGGGGCTTTTTCTGCCACCACTGCAGGCTCTGGGTAGGCCCCTTGGGGACAGTGAGGACGCAATCACCAGCCTTTTAGGAGCGGGCGCTTGTGAATGGAGCGGGACGTCCTCCCGCGGAGGATGCTGAGCGGCAGTTGAGAGACTCCAGATGCCGCAGGACAATGGGGCTCTGATTGGCAGGGGGCGGGGGGGGGGGGCCGCAGCTGCGACGCGGAGCCGGGGAGGTGGGGGCGGAGGGCGGGGCCGCGGGACAAAGGGAGGGGCGCGGCTCACAGACGCATGGGTGGGGGCGGGCTCCATCCCAGAGTCCCAAGGACAAGCGCAAAGCCAGCCGGATGGAGCCAGACCAAGGCAGCGGGGACAGGGACCAGATTCCAATGAGACCCCGGTTCACCCACCCACCCACCCGCACTCATAGGAAACCATCGTGAGAGGCAAAAGCAGCGATCCTGCCTCTTCACACCCTAGGGTCCCACTGCCCCAACTGCCTGGGCTGATTGACCCAAAGAATAGAGCGTGAGCTGCGTGGGGTGGAGCAGCTCGGGAGGCTGAGGCAGGAGGATCGCAAATTGGAGGCCAGCCTCGGCAACTAAGCAAGGCCCCTAAGCGACTCAGTGGGACTCTGTCTCTAAATAAAACACAAAAAAGGCTGGGGACGGGGCTCAGTGGGCAAGTGATCCTGGGTTCAATCCCTGGTACCCCCCCCCCCAAAAAAAATGAAGTGAGCGAGCATCAGAAGACGGCGCAGAGGTGGGTTTTGAAGGCCGTGTAGGAGTTTGCTGGGATGGGGCGCGAAGAGAGCACACTCCCAGAGGAAGGGAGACAGCAAAGGCAGGGCCTTTGGAGCTCCGAAAGATGTCCTGGCAAAGGGCAAGTGACCGGATGCCCGCTCAACTGTCCCCCTGCCTCAGTTCACCTTTGGATGACAGGCAGACAGTTATCACTTACTGAGCACCTACTGTGCGCCTGGGTACTGTCCTGGGCCTGTCCAAACGTGGCCTCCCTGCCTCTCTGCCAACTTTGAGAGGGTGCTGAGGGCTGTTGGTTCACAGGGAAGGAGAGCCACGGTCAGGGGGAGGGGACCTGGTGCCCTTGGTGGGCAGAAAAAGCAGGACCTGAAATCCAGGTCTGGCTTCTCCACAACAACCTCCCCCAACTTGCATCCAGGAGGGTCCCTGGCCACCAGAGTTTGGGGCTGGACTCTGCCTGGTGGCCCAGCAGAGGCCGCTCTCTGCCTCACTCCCCAGGGCTCCTCCTCCTGCCCCTCCCTCAGGGCCCTGGAATGGCCCCACCCACAGACCCGCCCATCCATGGAATGGCCCCGCCCATAGCCCCCCCCCGCCAATCACTGGAATGGCCCTGCCCACAGCCCTGCCTATCCCTAGAATGGCCCCGCCCATAGCCCTGCCAATCGCTGGAATGGCCCCACCCATCCCTGGAATGGCACCGCCCAACCCAGAAAAGGCCCTACCCACAGCCCCGCCTACCCCTGGAATGGCCCTGCCCACAGCCCCGCCAATCACTGGAATGGCCCCACCCATAGCCCCACCCATTCCTGGAATGGCCCTGCCCACAGCTCCGCCAATCATTGGAATGGCCCCACCCACAGCCCCGCCAGTCACTGGAATGGCCCCACCCACATGCCCCGCCCTCAGCCCCGCCTCCCCGCTGCCTCTGGCTGCAGACCCCTCAGCCGCCTCAGCCTGCAAGGGCTCCGTTTCTGCAGCCGCAGTTCTCTCCACATTTTAATGAGCTGCTTGCAAAGCTGGTGACGGATGAGGGACAGCGGGAGGCTGCGGGGCTGGGCAGGATTTTTTTTATTTTCCTGGAATCGCTTCTGGCCGCACATTCGACTTTAAATTGATTAATAACGTGCAGACCCAACATTAATTATCAGCCATTTGTCACTCGGGAAGGCTGGCGTCCGCGTCTGTTCTTAACGACCAGCTCGATGGCGTCCTGGGAGATGTCCATCTGCCTGCAGGGCCCCGGAGCTTAAATCCCTGATGGTCCCAGCTGATGCCCCAGGCATGGAGTGGGCTTCTGGAGGCCCCGACTGGGCATCCCAGAGCCAGCCCCCGAGGTGCCCTAAGGTGGCTCGTGGCCTGGCTACCCTCCTTTTTTTCTATGCCACGTTCTTCCTGTGTTCTCTGCCACCTCTCCCCCTCCCCTCCTTATCGCCTGGTGAATGTTCGTCATCAAGTGCCCTGGGATGGAGGCTGACAACCCGGGGGGTGGGGCCTCACATAAAGACCAGCCTCCAAGACGTGTCTTGGCTCCTGCCTCTCAGAGCTACAGCTGGGCGCAGAGCCAGGGGCTGAGACCTCAGGGCCAGCGATTCTCAGGTCGGTGGTGACGTTCTGCCCATTGATTCATCCTACGAGTGCTTACTGAGCCCTGGTCCAGGCCCGAGGAGTGAGCAGTACGCAGGAAGAGCAGTACTTGCTGTCACAGGAATTGGGGACAGGGACGATACCTCTAGAGGGTGCTCAGGCTATGAAGAGGAGAGGGGGTGGTCAGGGAGGGCTTCCGGAGGAGGCAATCTCAGCAGACCTGGGAACAAGGCAGGCCTGGCGGAGCCCTGGGCAAGGATGGTCCAGGCCAGGAACAGGGAGTGGGCCGGAAGGCCTTATGGACAGCGGAGTAGGAAAGGAGCAAGAGGAGGCTGTGGAGGGAGGCCAGGTGGGCCTCAGGCCGGGAGGCTGTTGGGAGGAATTTGGATTTCATGGTGAGGGCAGAAGGAAGCCCTGGGATTGTGGATGGCTGGGGTGCTCTGGGGGCCCAGGCATCCACGAGGGGTGGGGTGGAAGGCAGAGAGGCAGTCAGGGTGCAGGACAGCGCGGCGGGGAGCAGAACTAGACTCCAAGTCCCCGTTTCAGCCTCGACCAGGGAGGCCCAGTGGAGGCAGGAGAGGTGGTAGTGCCCAGGCAGGGCTGGCGGCCGTGTCAAACACCGGGTTATCCATGGGCCATCTTTCAATTTTATTGTCTTGGAGATAAGCCCTTATAAAGTCCAGGAATCAATACACAGAGGCCGACGCTGGCCTCCCTCCCCTCCAGGTCCTCAGAGAGGATTTCACAGTGCTGCAAAGTAACTCCGGCCTCGGCAGGAGCGGGGACCCAAGCTTCGCAGCTCAGTCACTCTGGAACCCTGGATCTTGACACCAGGAGAGGCTGGCACTTGGTATGGAGTGTGACTCTTTGGAGAGTCCGCAAGAGCTGGCGCAGGGCCAGAGGTGAAGGGTCACCCACCCTGTGGGCCAAGGGCTGTTCTTCCCTGACCCTCAGTTTGCTTGCTGAGAAATGGGTATCAGGACGTGGGTTTCCCAGGGACTCTGTGGGAAGAACGGGGCAGATGTGCACTAGCGGCTCTCCATGGTGCAGGCTGGACACTTGGGAGGGTCCCCACACAGGGCAGGCAGCGTGCTTCAGTGCAGGCCGCAGCTTCCGGTCCTTCTAGGCACGTCCCCTGCTTGGATCCTCTCTGACAATATAAGTAGCCTCTTTTGTTTGGGTGCTGGGGATTGAGCCCAGGGGTGCTAATCCCTGAGCCCCATCCTAAGCCCTTTTTAGTTTTTATTTACAGACAGGGTCTTGCTGAGTGGCTTAGAGCCTCGCTAAATTGCTGAGGCTGGCCTCCAACTTGGGGTCCTCCTGCCTCAGCCTCCGGAGCCACTGGGATTCCAGGATGTGCCCAGCACCCGGCCCTTAAGTCCTCTTATTTCTCATTACACCCACTCAAACACTACCTCCAAGAGGGTGGCGATGTGGGGTGTCCTGGTCACTACCCTATGTGTCCCAGGCCTGAGGCCTGTGACCACTGCTGTCTACCAATTATTGTCATTTAGTGCTTAGGACCACTTGGGAGGTCAGGAGCTTCCAGAGGAGGGGCCTGAGGTGGGGAGGTGTGCTGACCTTGGTCGTGCAGGCAGTCCAGTTCCTCAGGCCCCAGGGTGGGAAGGCGGAGGGCTGGGTGCTCTCTGCTCTGCTGCAGGTCCCGCCCCTCCAGTTCCACCCCTCCAGCTCCACCCCTCCTGGCCCCGCCCAGCCCCTCAGGCTCCACCCACCCCATCTGGCTCCACTCACACAGCCCCACCCTGGCCCCGCCTACCCTCCTGACCCCGCCCAGCCCCTCAGGCTCCACCCACCCCATCTGGCTCCACCCACCCAGCCCCATCCTGGCTCCGCCTACCCTCCTGGCCCCGCCCATCATCTCAGGCTCCACCCATCCCTCTGGCCCCGCCCTGCCCACGCAGGCCCTCTGGGGGAAGGCGCCCATGAATCTTGGCTGCCTTCCTCCCTCCCTTCCTCCCTCCCTGGGCAGGAGCGCTCAGCGCCCTTGGCTCCCGGCTCCCATCGGCTTCCCATTAGGCAGATCAATGGCTTCCATTGGTTTCCCATTATGTTTCCTGAAGTGCAGCCAGCATTTTAATTTCCCCTCCAGCACCCCCAAGGCCCCATCCATCACCCTGGCCCTGCACCTCCCCCGAGGGGTGGCTGTCGCCCCGCAGTGTCCGAAGCCTCCTGACAGCGCCACCCCAGGGAGGAAGGGAGGACCCTTGAAGCCCAGCAGGCCAAGGGCCCGGTGCAGCCGCGGAGCAGGGGAGGGAAGGAGGCCTGAGGCCCAGGAGGCCCCGCACCATATGCCACCCTCTTGCACCCAGGGGAGCAGGGCCTGTCTGTCCCTTCATGGCTCCATCCCCAGTGTGCAGCAAAGCGCAGGTGCTCGGTCCATGGCTGCCAAGGAACGGGGTCCTCCCCAGACTCGGGATGCTCCGGGGCCAGGGAGGACTTCGCTGCATTATCTCATTTAATCACCACGAGTCCCGAGGTGGCGCTCCTCACGTCCTCATTAACAGCAGCATGGAGGGTCCTTGGAAATCTGGGAATGGAACCACCGTTTGACCCAGCTATCCCTCTCCTCAGTTTATACCCAAAGGACTTAAAAACAGTACACTACAGGGACACAGCCACATCCGTGTTTGTAGCAGTTCGATTCACAATAGCTAAACTGTGGAGCCAACCTAGATGCCCTTCAGTGGATGAATGGATAAAAATTGTGGCTTAGATACACGATGGAATATTACTCAGTCTTAAAAAAGAGATTAGGGCATTTGCTGGTAAACGGATGTAACTGGAGAGTATCATGGTAAGTGAAATAAGCCAGTCCCCTAAACCAAAGGCTAGACGTTTCCTCTGATATGCAGGTGCTGACCCATAATAACGGGTGGGGGGGAGGTAGGGAAGAAAGAGGTGCTTTGGATGAGACGCAGGGAAGTGAAGGGAGGGGAGGGGAGGGGACTGGGAGAGACAGGGGAATGAATGGACGTCCCTTTCCCATGTTCACAGGGACACCCCACAGCAGGTCCAGCCACAGGAATGGGAAGTCACACCCCGTGTAGGTGGGACATGGCAGGATGCACGCTGCCGTCACAGGGAGCTAAAAAGAAGTAAAAAACTTAAAGACAAAAATAATAAAGGCACGTGGATGTTTCTCTATCGCAAAAGGTCAGCTATGGAAAGAAATCTTCCAACTTGACAAATAGCCGAATTAAATGAAAAGCTGAGGCCTTGGGTAGACACTTGTACCAAGATGACACAGGAAAGACCCAGGAAAGAGGCTCGCAGCGCTGATGACCAGGGAGTGGAGATCACACCGCAACGACCACGCCCCCCAGGCCACTGCGAAAGCACAACCGAGCTGAGGACTGAGGAGGACGCAGAAGCTGGCAGCCCCTGTGCAGCGCTGGGGACGACAGACAGTGGTGCGGCCACTGGGAAAGCAATATGGCAGAACCTCAAAAATCAAAGAGAGGATGATGTCAGGTTCCAGCAGCCCCACTTCCATGTCAAAACCTCAAAGAATGGGAGGCAGGGACTCAGACAGGTATTAGCACACCCACGTTCACAGCAGCAAGACTCACAGTAGCCAAAAAGCAGAAGTGACCCGGGTGTCCACCAATGTATGAACGGGCAGACAAATGTGGTCACTTGGGACGGTGGAATATTATACAACCCTAAAAAAGGAAGAACATCATGACCTGATATAACATGGATGAACCGTGAGGTCATTAAGTGATAAGCCAGTCACAGAAATGCTGTGGAATGACTCCCATTTGTCACCGGACTGGTCTAGTTCACAGAGACAGAAAGTAACATGGCGGGTGTCTGGGGCTGAGGGAGGAAAACTGGGCAATCACTATCTAACAGGGTGGAGTTTCCTTTTGGGAAGATAAACATGTTCTGCTGGGAGATGGCAGGGATCTTGGCACAATAGTGTGAGTGTTCTGAACCTGAACCTAACTGCGGTTAATACAGGGCCACCACGCCCAGCCCTGGCCCCTCTCTTTTCTCATGAAAGGACACTGACAGCACCGCCAGAGGCCAGAGCTGCAGGGACCACACCTGGCAGTTCCTGTAGCCACAGCCGGTCCCACCAGAGGAGGCCAGCTTCAGTCAGTGGTCACCATATAACTGGGGGGGCCCCAAACTAGAGGGTCCCCCTCGGGCTCCAAGTCCAAATGTGGCCTTATGCCTTCCGACATCTTGGAAAACTTGTCATATTGCCACCAGAATGATTGGTGACATTGGACAGTGCACTCAGGGTGTCCCAGCCAGCCTTTGTCACTTGTGAGGCCAAGGGACTGAGGTCTCCTCTGCAGGTCCCTGAGGTTGTGCCCCTGGTTGGGCCTTCTCTTGTGGAAATGGAGGCCCAGAGAGGCAAGGCTCAGGGTCACGCTGCAGGGTGAGAAGCAAGGTCACGGTCCCTGCCGTCGCTGTGGCCTCCAGTCACTGGCTCATCACAGGATTTAGTGTCCACAGATCAGGGGTCTGAAGAGTGCGGCCCCCGCTTTGCCTTTATAAATAAAGTTTTATTGGAACTGGGCCACGGACACTCACTTCTGAACTGGATGCAGCCACTCTGGGAACCATAGCAGCTCAGGGGTGGTGACAAACGAGCGTCATCGGCACCCACAGGCTGTGTGGGGTGCCCTCATCCAACAACCACCTCCTTCCACACAGGGGACTCCTGCTGGCGCATGGCCCCATCTGCGTGTGGCTGTCGACGTGGGTGGCCTTGGGGGTCAGGCTGAGGCAGGGGCTGCAGAACCTCTGAGGCTCAGGTCACCCTGCTGCTTTAGGAAGTGGGGTGACGGCCCGGGGCCTAGAGGCCTGGTGCTATGTCTCCAAGGCTCAGAAGCAAAAGAGCGAGAAATGTTCAGAGGTGAAGCTCTGATAACGGGAGCCACCGTCTACACAGTGGATTGATCCACTTGATGGGTTGCTCACCTGGGTGGACTCGGGGTGCTAACTGTCGCAGACGGGGTGTGGCTGTATAGTTTTGGCTGCTGCTCTCTGGCCTGGGCATGGAGGGCATGGGGATGGCTATTTTGAAAGCCCTTCCTGCTGACCCAGCATCCAAGTGGGTTTTGGTCACCTGCGATGGCTTCTTGCTTCTGCCCAATCTGCGCTCTCCCTGGGGACAGGCGCTGGGAGGTTTGCGTCCCCTAGATCCTGTGGCGCTCGCTCATGGCCAGGACCTGTGGAAGCAGCCTGGTCCTTTGGGCCTTGCTTTCAAGATTGGCAGGTGGGAGCCACGCAGGGTCCGGTTTAGAGCGGTGCCCATTTCCTGGTGTGGGGACGAGGCTTTTGGGACACGTTGGCCGACGTCCTGTGCTGGTGAGGTTTTCCGGGCCCACTGGGGACAACAGACGCCTCTCCGTCCGCAGACGCGTCAGCCCTGATTTCTTTTGTAGCCTGGATCCAGAAGATTCCCCAGCCTGTGACGTTGTCACCCTCGCAGGTGCTGGTCAGCACTCAGGGGACCCTGGAGAGGGACCTGCACGGGGTCCCTGGCTCCTCTTTGGTCTTGCGGCCTTGCTGGGCCTTCCCAGCCTTGAGCCCCAGGCCCACGGGCTGTTCTCCAGGCTCAGCCACTTCCTCCTCCCAGGGCTGGGGCCTGGACAGTCCCCCAGATAGACACTGGCATATCACCAAAGTCACCCTCTCCAGCTGCCACCTCCCGTCCCTCGCTGCCCGAAGCCCTGTGTCTGGCAAACTTGGTCCACGGGTTGGTCTGTATTTTTTGAAACCTCAGGGGCTCTGTCCCCGCCAAAGGCCGGTTGGGAACTCCCAACAAGTTTGATTCCTGCAGGACCCTTTAGGGAACCGGGCTCCTGGACTTGGTCCCAGGTCACAAGCAGAACCTCCGCCCGTTCCCAGAATTCAACTCACCTTTCTGTTGTCTCAGGACAGAAGCAGGGAGCGGTGACAGGGGCCTTGGAGATAAGGGACGGTGGCCGGCTGCTCTTGCAGGAGCTGGGTGTTAGGACTGGCCACCAACATGGGCCTGGCCCAGGTGACTTGAAGTCACAGCTAATGCCCCTGCCCTACTGAGCCCCCTCAGGTTTGTCCAGCTATGGGGACGCTGGCCGGGGAGCCAGGCTGGCTGCTCAGGACCGCTGGCATGGCCTCGGGCTCTGTGCAGGCCACCTCAGGTTCCCACAGTGTCCCCAGCAGAGACAGCTGAAGTTAGCGACTGTTAGTGTGGGACACCTCGGCAGGGACCAGGTCACCGTCCTCAGAAGGGTGCAAGCTGCCTCAGGTGACCCCTGGCTGGGCCATCCCGGGGGGCCTGGGCCAGACCACCCTCGCCCCCTTCCACGTGGCACAGACGCCGTGACAGCGTGACAGTGTGACAGCCGTGCCTCCCTCTCAGCCCCTTATGTAACCGCTGCCTTTGAGGAGCCATGGCACCAAGTCACACGAGGTCAGCGAACTAGTTCAGGGTAATTGGCGGCTTTGGGACGCTGGGCTTCCTGAATGTGGCAGACGACGGCGACAAACTCCCAACCCTTGACCCAAACTCCCTCCCCAGGGACGGTGCCCGGTGCGGCCTGCGCAGAGTCCCCGCCCTGGGCCAGCGAGGACAGCCTGGAGCCCTCCTGGCTTAGGCACCAAGGCCCTGGGGACGCCCTGGAGCTTCAGTGAAGACCTGCAGGGTCCCTGCTGTCCCCTCTGTCTCTGTGGGCATGCACCACGGACAGGCTTTGGTCCGGCCCATAGGGACTTCATGGCACGGGGACTGGCCGCATCCCAGCTGGCCTGGTTGCGTGTGTGCATGTGTGTGTGTGTGTATGCGCGTGCCTACACAGGCCACTGTCCCCTCTGCCCTTGCAGACACCTCACGGGAGGCAGCTTGGCCACAGCAGATCGGGGTGAAGCGTGCGGACGTCAGGCCCGGGGAGATGGGGCTGGGGCTGCTCCACTGCAGGGGCGCGATGTCCTCGGGTGGCACCGTTGTCCGGGCCACCACATGTGGAAGACGACAGCAAGAGCAGCACCCGGGAGGGTGTCTGAGGGTTGGGTCGGAGACGGGGCCTCTCTGTTCCCCAAGTCCATGCGGAGGGCTGGGAGAGGGGACCCCACCCCACCCATCCCTGGGTCTGTTTGTTTTCTCAAAGCAACGGCCACCTGGGTGGGGCTCACCTGGGAGAGGGCCCGAGAAAGGACCCCTGCCACGGGCACTGCCACAGGCACCTGCCACCAGCCACGGCCACCAGCCACGGCCACCAGCCACCAGCCACCAGCCACGGCCACCAGCCACCAGCCACAGCTAAAGCCACAGCCAGAGCCACCAGCCAGAGCCACAGCCACCAGCCACCCTCCCTCACCCCCCAGAACACAAGCCTAAATCTGCAGGGAGCCCTGGGCTGGCCGAGCACACGTCGCACCAGGGCCACAGCAGAGCTCCAGGTGGACGGCAGGGAACCAGAGAGCGCTTTCTGGAAGGTTCTCGGGGTCGCTGCCCTGGAGCTCAGGGAACGCGCTGCCTGGGGGCTGGGTCTGCACTCGACGCTGCCTCGTCACCTGTGTGTTCCGGGATCCCCACAACCTCAGGATCATGGCAGGAAGGGATCGGGGATGGCCTGGCGGGGGCGGCCCTCCTGTGCTGGGTCACGTGATGCTGTGTTCCTGTGGCTGTCATTGTCACCGGGCACAGTCCTCTGGGACCTCGCTGGCCCCCTCCTGAGGACCCTGCCAGCTGTCGGACCTCCGCACCCTGATGACTGCAGCACCACAGGGCGTCCTGGGGACGTGCCGTGTGGGCCACCCACTGACCCCGCAGCCCTGGAGATGGCACCTCAGAAACACTCCTCAGAGGGGACAAATCTGTGTGTCGGGGTGGCAACGTGAAGGGGTGGCAGGAAGGGGTCTTCGTGGGTGGCAGGCCCCCACCTCCCACTGAGTAGCAAAGAAAGGGACTGTCAGAGCCCCCCCGGCCTGTCCCTGGAGAGCTGGGGGTCAGGCTCCCCCCAAGTACAGACGGCGGACACAGCTAACAGTCCCTGGGCAGTGGCCTTGGCCCTGCCCCTCCATCTGCTGCCCAGATGTCCACGGCACAGCGGTCAGTCCCTGAGCAGCTCCACTTTCCTGTCCCCACGCCCCTCACACTGGGACCTGGGGGCTCCCCCCACTCAGACGCGGTCTGCTCCCCACTGGGGGTCCACGCTGGCCCTGTGACTTCTCTGGACTCCAGGACGTGGTAGAAACGCGGTGCCCTTTCTGGGTGGGGGACTCTAAGGGTCAATGGCTTAGCCCAGTCTCCTGGACCCGGTCATTGTCATGTGCAGAGGCCCAGCTGGCTCCTGAAGAATGAGAGCATGTAGCCTGGTGACTGCCACCCCACGTCACATCACCTGCAGCCAGGGGCAGGTGACCCCCAGAAACAGTCTTACCACCTTGCTGTGACCACACGGGCCCAAGGGAGCCCAGGGGCCCGGCCCAGCCAACTTCCCAGCTGGATAGATGCCTTCTTAGGCAGCCGCTGCACTGGGGATGGCTGTTACGCAGCTGGTGCTGACTGATGCTGGCACCAAGTCTTCTGGGCAGTCAGGATTCTGACGGCCCAGGGCTGAAGCTGGCTGTGAGGGGCGGGACTGGGGCTCTTGTCCCCCTCTTCCTGTTGGCTACCACCACACTGGCACCCAGAGGGTGCTACACACCAGGAGCTCCATGGTCAGGGGGAGGGGAGGACACACAGAGGCCTGGCTGAAGGTCCTTGCACGCGATCAAAGACCTGAGGGCTTAGAGTTTCTGGAAATGTCTTGATCTGTGCTGCAGAACAGAGGCCCCACGGGAATGGTGGTGCTGGGGCTGCTGGGTAACCTGGCGGGAGATGAAGCAGGATCCAACCTGACCTGCACCCCAGGTTGGCACAGCCGGCCAAGGGTCAGTGCCCCACTCACACAAAGACACCTGGAGGCAGCCCAGACAGAGCAAGAAGCAAGACACGGAAGCTGGGGTTTCTCAGGGCAGGAGACGGTCACAGCCAACAGGCGCTCAGTGTCCCTGTTACGCAGAAGCCTGCAAACTAAGGTCCCCATGAGACGTCATTCATCCCCCCAGACTGGCCGCTAGGACCAGGGCCTGCAGGGTGGAGAGCCACTGGAACGCTAGCCCTGTTGGGGACGTGCAGATGGCATGACCACTTGCAAGTCCCCTGGCATTTCCTTGCAGCCTGATCCTTCACGCGCGTCCCTGACCCCGCGAGTCCAGCCCGCGCCATTCACAGCGCGCCCCTGAGAAGATCTCATGGCAGCATCGCTGATGACAGAAGATGACGAGGACAGCCAGGAAGGACACGTGACCCACAGGTGGGACAATATATCACAGTAAACGGTGGGAGGTCCCCACAAGTCATTTTCACCCCAGTAAAGGTGACTTGCATCTGGCACAGGGCAGGGAAGAAGCTCAGGATTGAAAGCTGCGGGGTAAACACTGGGACGGAACAGCTGAGGTGACACCAAGCACAGGAGTGTCACAAAGGTCCCCGGCCCACCCGCTGCTGCACCACAGGACACCGGTGCAGAACCAGCAGCCAAAGAATGATGAACAGGAACCAAATGTCACGCAGGGGTGGCCTGGGGAAGACGTACACTGGATGTGAACGGCCAGGAAGGTTCTAGTTCTGGGGGGGACCCTTGATGCTCATCCGCTAATGACCCTTCACAGGGCACCAGCGGGTGCCAGCCAATTTCCCGCCGTAGCCACAACACACCTGACGCCAACAGCTACAAGGAGGAGGGTGATCGGGTCCAAGGTCCCAGGGTCCCATCTGGCTGGTTTGGAGCCTGTGGTAAAGTCATGGCTAAGTCTCGCTGAATGGCTCAGGGCCTCGCTGTTGCTGAGGCTGGCCTCCACCTGGCGATCCTCCTGCCTCAGCCTCCCCAGCCCCTGGGATGACAGGCGTGCACTATGGTGCCTGGCCATCCCTAACCTCTTGTATTCATTGAGTCAGGGTCTCCCTAAATTTCTAAGGCTGGCCTCCAACTTGCCATCCTCCTGCCTGGGCCTCCCAAGCCTCCAGGATCACAGGTGTGGGCCACTGTGCCCCTCACTCCCCAGCCCCCATGCCGTCCCCCACCCCAAGGACAGGTCTGGGCCTGAGGTCCCCCTCCCAGGCTGCAGTCCCCAGGCGGGCCCCCCTCTTGTCACCCGAGCTCCAGCCTGGCCACAGACACAGCCTCCCCCATCTTGGCCACCTCCCTTGACCTGGGTCCACTGCTGCCAGCGGGGCCTGGGGACACACAGGCTCCTCCCCCTGCCCCTGCCCCCCACCTGCTGTCCCCAACAGCCTCCGCTCCCTGACTCCTGCCCTGAGATGGGCCAGCCCTGGCCTCCACGGATGAGACCCTGACGGGGCCTCCCTCTCGGGCCAGCCCCTCCCTGGTCTGCCGGTGCCCAGCAGAGACCCATCCCTGTCCCCCACACCCTCCTTCCCCGTGTCCCCGCGCCCACTGCATCCTGGGGAGGCCCCCGCAGCCCCAGGGCAGACAGGGGTGTTGAGCCACTAGTCCTGGTCAGCTGCCCCAGCACAGGGGTCCCTGCAGCCCCAACAGGGAGGAACGGCCACCAGCCCCGGGGCCTCCCCGACGTCCCCCTGAGCCCGGGGCGCCTGCACCAAAACCCGCGCTGGCTCACGTGCTCCTGTGCAGATGCCAGGCCCTCGGGGGAGACCAGGCCCAGGAGCCACAGTGGGCAGGGAGCCCGCAGGAGGCCACCAAGGCACATCACGAGGGCCACTGCTCCGGGACAGACACGAGGACAGCGGAGGGAAGCCTACCTGACACTGCGGGAGCTGTCCTCCTCCGACCTGCAAGACAAGAGACCACGCTCAGAGACCCTGCTCCAGGGACCCGCGAAGCAGGCCACCCAGGGCACCCGCTGCCCCTGTCCAGCCCCAGGGCGTCGCCCACAGGTCCAGGCCCCGGGTCTCGCTCTCGAGGACTTTCCACCTGGAGCTGTCCCCCAGAGTCCCCTCCTCTTGGAAGTCTGAGGCTCTATGCCATTCCCTTTGGGGTCCCTTGATTGTTTCCAGGACCTGCGACAATCACAGAGGAAGGTCTGTGGTTCCTGCCTTGGTCCCCTGGGCTCTGTGGGTGGCGGGGACAGAGGATGAGCGCTAGCAGCCAGCGCCCCGCTATTTGGCTCCCACTTGGAGCTCCATTTTCAAGCTTCCAGACATCTGTGCACCTCAGAAAAGGGTTGTGGGGCTCAGCCACCCAGCTGATGTCACGGCCGTGGGGGACTCCAGGCTCCTGAGGAGCAAAAGGATGTGGGTACACAGGTCCAGGACTTTAGGACAACACCGTGGCACACGCCTATTATCCCAGCAGCTCAGGAGGCTGAGGCAGGAGGATCGCAAGGTGGAGGCCAGCCTCAGCCACTTAGCGAGGCCCTAAGCAACTCAGCGAGACCCTGTCTCTAAATAAAATGCAAAAAGAGCTGGGGACGGGGCTCAGAGGTCGAGGACCCCTGGGTTCAATCCCTGGGACCAAAACAAAAGGCTTGGCTGCCTGGCTCACTGCCAGAGTAGGAGGGATCAACCAGCCTCACCCCCGGTCAGGCGCTGGTCTTATGACCACGTTCTTTCCAGTTACGTGACGGCCGCAGGACAGGGTACTCACACACAGCCTGTGGGCACAGGCTCTCGGCCCAGCCCTCCCGCTGGCCACCTTTCTGCCCAGCTCTTGCGTCTCCAGGCCTTGCGTGGACCCCTCTGCACTCTTCAGCAGCCAATCAGGGAAGGCGGCTCAGGGTTTGAGGTCCCTGAGCCACAGCTAGTGCCACACCTTCTGTTTGGGTGCCTTGTACTTGCTAACTGAGCCCGTATCGTGCCCTGCGGAGGGGACAGCCAAGACAGTGCAATGTCCTTTTCACCTTTCACAGACGCACGGAGCAAGCCAAGGGCGGGGGGGGGGGGCATGGCAGAAAGAGAAACCGCAAGGCTGTGTGTGCAGACACGCACGCGTGCAAACACGCTCAGGTGCCAACTATGTGAACCTGGACGGTGCACATCACCAGACAGGGCAGCCACGGAGAGCAGGGCCCTGGGACCGCAGGACAGTTCCCGTGGACCTCGGAAAGACGCGCTCAGCTTTGAAGCAAGAAACACTATCAGAAAGACACTGAGCAGCCATCAGCTGGTCACTCGGTGCCACCCAAAGCCAAAGAGCCCTTCGGTGTGGCCAGGGCCTATCTGGAGTCCTTATGGAGACCCTGGCGGCCACCTCTCTCCCAGCAGAAATGCGCAGTTGGCGCTGTCCTTGAGTTGAGTTTCTGGGAGGCGACAGAAGCATCAACCCTTGGGGACCCTGCCTGCACCCCCAGGTTCAGTGTGCAGTTCTGGGGTCCTTTACTTTCAACTCCGCACCCCAAAAGGCCCCCGGGATGAGCTTAGGGCTCAGGGGCGCGGACCAGCTCCAACCACGGGAGCCCCGGGCCATGCCCCACTCTGCCCCCCCAGGTCCCCCAGCTCGAGGACACCGCTATCAAACCACAAGAGCCACAAGAGTGGGGCTCCACCTGGGTGGCCTCTGGGTGCAGAACGGGAGACGTCCCCAGCACCCACCCGCTGACCCCCAAACGGAACCCGTCTCTAGGTCCCTAGGGACCCCTGCTTCTGGCTGCTAAGCAGTGTGGCCTGGAAGAGGGCTGGCGGTCCAAGTCACAGGTCCACTGCTTGGCCCAGATGTGCGCTCCCTGTCCCTTGCCCGTCTCAGCCACCAAAGACACCCCAACCCCAAGACAGAGGGACACACCTACTTTAGACTCCCCGGACATCCCGACTCCAGGCGGAGAGGCCGGGGTCCTGCCTGGGGCTGCAGCTGCCCACAGCCCTGGGCCTCCCGGGCCTCCCCCTTCCCAGCCTCCCTGGGTCTCCTGGTCTCACCCCAGGCTTCAAGAGGACCCGTGTCTCCCAGAAGGAGGTGACCAGCTCACGACTCAGCAAACTCCCAGTCACTACAGCCCAAGCACTGACTCAGCCCTGGGAGCACGGTCCTTGTCCTCATCCTTGTGTGTCGCCCGCCTCCACTGCGCCCTGCAAGGGAGGGCCTGTCCCTACTGCACTGAGTCTTGCCACTTTCCAGGGTTCGCTTATTTTACTATGAAAGGCACACGTGGTCCCTGGAGCACCTCACATGGTACCAAGGGGTGCCAAGGGCAGGGTCCCCGTCTACCCCGCTGCACCCTCCATCTCCGCTCCATTTACCATCTCCCAGAGCAACCCCACCAGTCCTGTCTATTGTCTGCCCTTAGTCCCGCACACACCTGCGGTATATGAGAATCACCCTCCCCAGGCCTGTGGCTCAGTGGTAGAGTGTTTGCCTAACAAGTGTGAGGCGCTGGGGCTGTGGCGCGTGGCTGTGGCGTGTGGCTGTGGCGCGTGGCGCACAGACAGAGCTGGGAGCTGTGCACGGTCTTTGATGCAAAGTGTCTCCTCCTGAGCCTGTCATTAAGGAAACCTCAGAGGCCGCGAGGACACTCTGACCCGCGAAGACGTTCACCCAGGATTGTTCATGACCAGGAAGTCGCACAGAGGGACGGGGGAGGCAGGGCCCACCGTGGGACAGTGGCGCTGCCATGCAGGTGTTGAGAGAGGCCATGGCGACGGGAGGACCCTGGCTGCCTGGGGAGTGGCCCTCCTGCTGGGGAAGGCAGCGTGGAAAGGGACAGGGCCACGTGGCGGAGTCCTGCGTGGCTCTCAGGTCGGGGCTCAGGGCTGGAGCCTGCCTGGAGTGACCGCAGTGAGGAGCAGGTGGCTGAGGGGAGAGGACCCTGGTCGTGGGGTCACCAAGTCCAGAGGCCTCTTTGCCCCAAGGCAGTTCCTGGTCACCAACAGGAGCCCAGCCAGAGCTGCACAGGAGATGGGGCAGGTGCCAGAGGTGGCCAGGGACACCCCCCCTGCCATGCCCTGGCTGTGAAGCGGCTGGCGGGCGGTGCCCAGACTTGGCTCCGCTACCCCACAGCAAGGACCAATAGAGGCGTGGCCCGTGGGTGCAGGGAAGTGGCAGCTCGGTCTCCCAGGCCTGCTCCTCAGGTGCTGGGGTGGACAGGGCCGCACAGCATGCTGGGTAAGCACTGGCCACGGCACTCCGGCCACAGCCTGGACCCCAGAGTCACCACGGGAGCCTCAGGAAGGAATGGTGCTGTCTGATCATGAGCGTCCCTGTCCCCGTGGGAGAGGCTGGATGTGGAGGAAGCTATGCAGCAGTGAGCTGGGGACTGGGCCGCCTCCAGGGCCCTCCTGTCACTGGGAGACGGCAGGAGGCCGAGGTCCACCTCGATCCCCCGTCATCCCAGAGGGAGCCTGTCCCAGGGTGAGGGGACTGCACCTCACTGTGGTGTCCTTCGCAGGGGACCTGTCACTTTCCAGGGAACATCTGCCAAGCCTGGTTGGGAGCCAGGTCCCCAAAAGGCAAGGCGAAGGCTTCCTTGCTGGGGCCTCCCTTCCAGGGGACACTGCGGATCAGCAGCAGCTGCTGTCACCAAACGCCCGAGAGTGGGTTAATTTACAGAGCAGAAAGGTTTGCTCGGGCTCCCGAGTTCAGTCTGTGGTCACTTGAGCCTGCGGATTCGGGCCTGGTAGCACATGGTGGTACAGGGCTCTCCCCTTAGGGTAGCTGGGAAGGGAGAGGACCAGTCTGGGGTCCAACACCCGCAGTGGCCTCACATCACCAAGCCCTGCCAGGCCCTGTGGTCACCCCGAGGGCTCACTCTACCTGCCTGAGCTGACGGACAGGCCCAAGCTCCCGCTCCCGCCTCCTTGCTGACTGTCCCTACGTTCTCTCCAGCAGCCATCCCCGCCCTGGTGCACTGTCCTCGACAGCCACAAGGTGTTCTTCGCGCCTCCTCCAGTGACACCCTCCCCCACCACTTGAGCTCCCAGAGGTGCCTCATAATGCTACAGATGGAACCCTGGCCTGCCACCACCCGGCTGTGTGATGTTGGGCCAAGTCCTTGACTCCTCTGTGCCTCCGATTCCTCATCTGTCAAGTGGCCCTCGCCCAGGATGTCGTGGAGATGGAGTGTGGCTGCCCGGCAGCTGCCACCGTCCAATTAGCTATTATTAGCATCGCCCTGTGCCGGGGGCCAAGGTTCCTGGGCAGCAGCCAGGAGGCTGGGCTCGTCCCCAGCTGTGTCACCTTGGGAAAGTCCATTCCTAGAGCTGCAGAGGAGGGGACAAAGCAGAGGGGGCCGAGTCCTCTGGGTCGTTGGGACGCACGTCCAAGCCATCTCTGACCGTCCCCGTCCCCACGACAGGGCTGAACTCTCCACTTGAGGGTGTGGGCCGGGCCGCGTGGCCTGCCAGCTGTCTGTCCACTGGGTCCTCCAGCCGACGCCACAGGCCGGGTGGCTAAGAGGGACCATCAGTCACGTCTGGGGCCCAGGAGCCTGGTGTCCTCCTGCCTCTCACGTCATCTGCAGCTGTGGCCTCGGGTGACCCGGCATGAGCCCCGCTCGGGAGGCCTCTGCCCCCGCCTCCTGGCCGCCTGCCCTCACCCCCGCTTTGGTGCTCAGGTTCCTGTAGGTGGACTCGGGGGCAGGGGTGACCCCGCTCAGGTCACAGCACACCAAGTGAACACAGGTGGCAGAGGGGACGGCGGGCAGTTCCCAGGCTGGGTCACAGCCACATTGCTGTTCCGTTCTGCTCATCTGGGGGACACTCTGCGGCCTCTGGAGAGGCCAAGTGGGGAGGACCAGGCCTCCTTCCAGAGCAGCTGTGTGACCCGGATGGAGCCACTCTCCCTGCCCCGGTGACGCCTCAGACGTGTGGCCCTGGCTGCGGCCACCTTCTCCTGGAGCCCCTGAGCAGCCGCCAAGTGCGGACACCAGATCAGAGACCACATTGACCGGTGGGGAGCGGATTGGAAAAGCGGGGACGCCATGGCGCTCTACCCACACCAGGGAGGGAGGGCGGCAGGCCCAGGCGGCTACAGAGGGGTGAGCCCGGAACACAGCACGCTGAGCCACAGCCACAGAGGCCACCAAGTGCCCACGCAGGACATCCCAATGGGAAACCCACAGCGACCGGCCAAGGGTCAGCCAGCACCAGTTGGGGACAGTGGAGGGAGCAGCTGCCCATGGGTGGGGCTCCTTCCTTCTGTCCTTGTCTTTCTGCAGGGCCTGGGACGGGTGACAATGTCCTGGAACTGGACAGTGGTGCTGGACGCACGGTCGGTGACCACCCAGAAGCCCCCTGACCATGCACTTTGGAAGGAGCCTGTGGCACACCAAGGGCCCTGGGTTCCGTCCCCAGCACTGCAGGCCACATCTCAGCCACACTGTGAGTAGGACTGAAGGGCAGAGTGACAGGGCCACCTGATGCTCACTGCAGCTCGACTCACACGGGACAAGCCATGCAGCCAGCCTGGGTGCCCACAGAGATGACGGACCAGGAAACTGCGGCGCAGGCATACAGTGGAATATTACTCAGCCTTAAAGAAGAAGGAAACGATGGCATTGTGGGTAAATGGACGGAGCTGGAGACTGTCATGCGAAGTGAAATAAGTCAGTCGCCAAACAGCAAAGGCTGAATGTCCTCTGTGATATGCAGATGCTGACCCACAATGGGGAGGGACAGAAGCTCACTGGATGAGACGCAGGGGAGTGAAGGGAGGGGAGAGGAGGGACTGGGAGAGACAGGGGAATGGATGGACGTCCCTTTCCCATGTTCACAGAGGAACCCACGACCAGGGACACCCCACAGCAGGTCCAGCCACAGGAGTGGGACGTCACACCGTATAGGTGGGACATGTCACAACGCACGCTGCCGTCACGGATGGCAAGAAGAACAAATAAAATATTTTAAAAATACAACAGACGGGCGGCTGGGGTCGTAGAGGCGCTTGCTCAGGGCTGCTGCGCACAGCTGGGACCCAGGAGGCCCCTGCTGTCCAGGGCCCCCAGGCCATGAGGTCACCTGCCCCTGCACCCCGGCAGTGGGCGGGGGAGGCTGAGGCCTCCTCAGGAACCCGATGCCCACGGGGCCAGGCTGGGCAGCGCAGGGCAGGCCGGGGACGCTGTGGCTCCTTCACGGTGGCTCGAGGCCCCGCTGGGCCAGGCTGGCTGGCTGCTCGAGGCGCCCCTGAGGCTGTGTCCCTCGCTGTCCCCATAGTCAGACGCACCTTGGGTCCCAATTCCGAATCTTGCCCTTTTATGTTTTGAGACAGGGGTTGCTAAGTTGCTTAGGGCCTAAGTTGCTGAGGCTGGCCTCCAACTTTCGATCCTCCTGCCTCAGCCTCCATAGCTGCTGGGATTATAGGCGTAGGCCACCGTACCTGGCTAGAATTCAAAGTTTAAAGAAACAAACCTTCCAATAACAACAAGAAAAAACACCAGGTGCAAACGGTTTCACTAAGGAGTTCAGTCAAACAAGAAAGAGATAAGACCAAGTCCAGATCTATCTTCTGGAATATGAGCAAGGGAGCCATTTCCCACCCCCTCCTGGGAGGTTGGCATTACCTAGATTCCCAAGCGAGACAAAGACGTCTTGAGAAATAAATCTACAAAGTAACATCCCTCATGAACTCAGATGCAATAACCACCCGCAAGCAGGAGCAGATGAAATCCAACAATAACGATGGTTCAGCCCTGAGAGTTAGTCCACGTAGTGCGCCCTATCCCCAAACTAAAGCAGGAAGATGATACGATCCTATCAAATATGCAGAAAAATCCTTGACAAAATCCAACATTTATTCATGATGGAAATTCTCTTCCCACCGGGCACAGAGGCAATTTCCTCAGCTTGATGAAAGGAATCTTCAAAACCTCCAGTTCATCCATTTTCATGGTCACAGAATGAAGCTTCCTCCCCCAGGATCCCAAACAGGGCCCAGACCGGCACCCTCACCCCCTGTCAACATCACTCTGCAGTCCTGCCTGGGTCACAGGAGAAGAAGACGGCTGGGCGTGCTGGTGGCTCAGGAGGCCGAGGCAGGAGGACTGAGAGGTGGAGGCCAGCCTCAGCAATAGTGAGGCCCTAAGCAGCTCAGCGAGGCCCTGTCTCTAAATAAAACACAAAACAGGGCTGGGGACGGGGCTCAGGGGTGGAGAGGCCCTGGTTCATTCCCTGGTATGAAACATAAAAGAAGGAGGGAGGAAGAGGAGGAGGAGGAAGAGGAGGAGGAGGAAGAGGAGGAGGAGGAAGAGGAGGAGGAAGAGGAGGAGGAGGAAGAGGAGGAGGAAGAGGAGGAGGAGGAAGAGGAGGAGGAAGAGGAGGAGGAGGAAGAGGAGGATGAAGAAGAGGAGGAGGAAGAGGAGGAGGAGGAAGAGGAGGAGGAGGAGGAAGAGGAGGAGGAGGAGGAGGAGGAGGAAGAGGAGGAGGAGGAAGAGGAGGAAGAGGAGGAAGAGGAGGAAGAGGAGGAGGAGGAGGAAGAGGAGGAAGAGGAGGAGGAGGAAGAGGAGGAGGAGGAAGAGGAGGAGGAAGAAGAGGAGGAGGAAGAAGAGGAGGAGGAGAAAGAGGAGGAGGAGGAGAGGAGGAGGATGAAGAAGAGGAGGAGGAAGAGGAGGAGGAGGAAGAGGAGGAGGAGGAAGAGGAGGAGGAGGAAGAGGAGGAGGAGGAGGAGGATGAAGAAGAGGAGGAGGAAGAGGAGGAGGAGGAAGAGGAGGAGGAGGAAGAGGAGGAGGAGGAAGAGGAGGAGGAGGAGGAGGAAGAGGAGGAGGAGGAGAGGAGGAAGGAGGAGGAGGAGAGGAGGAGGAGGAGGAGGAGGGGAGAAGAGGAGGAGGAAGAGAGGAGGAGGAAGAGGAGGAGGAGGAGGAAGAGGAGGAGGAGGAGGAGGAGGGAGGAGGAGAAGGGAGGAGGAGGAGGAGGAGGAAGAGAGGAGGAGGAAGAGGAGGAGGAGGAAGAGGAGGAGGAGGAAGAGGAGGAGGAGGAGGAGGAGGAGGAGAGGAGGAGGAAGAGGGAGGAGGAGGAAAGAGGAGGAGGAGGAGGAGGAGGAGGAGGAAGAGGAGGAGAGGGAGAGAGGAGGAGGAGGAAGAGGAGGAGGAGGAGGATGAGGAGAAGAGGAGGAAGAGGAGGAGGAGGAGAGGAGGAAGAGGAGGAGGAGGAAGAGGAGGAGGAGGAAGAGGAGGAGGAAGAGGAGGAGGAGGATGAGGAGAGGAGGAAGAGGAGGAGGAAGAGGAGGAGGAGGATGGGTGGAGG